>NC_064842.1:52836212-53139242 GCF_024166365.1 Elephas maximus indicus | reverse complement strand
GGGTCATGCTTTGAACAAGGCTGGGTGCTGAGAACCAACCCCCAAGTGTTTCTGAGGAAAATGTGTCTCTGTTCCCTAGTGCATGCTGTTGGGTGGGTTCTGCAGAGGGACCACAGGCATCTATAGTTTTTGGCTGTAAGGACTGAGAGGTACCAGTTATCTATGGTTGGCTGGGTGACCTGAGTGGAGCTACCAGTTCTTAGGTCCCTGTTGTGGGTAGGTGAGGACCTTATTTAGTAGGGAAAGCAATGTCAAACTTCAAACACCCACCTCTCCACTGCACCGCTGAAATGGTTGGAGTTTGCCAACAAGGGCCTATTCTCCCGAAATAGGCCCACACAGGTCCATGCAGAAGGGAAAGGTGCTCAAGATCCATGGATGGTTTATACCTGGACAGGAGCTGCTTCTGTCCTGAGCTCCCCTATTAATGGAGCTAGCAAATTATCTTTTCCCCCAATTGCAATTTTTTTTCCTTCCCCAAGTCCCGGGTGGATGGCTCTAGGTGCTCAGCAGTGTTTATCTCAGGCCCAGAGATTCAGCCGCTGAAGCCGGCTTGGGGGTGCGGGGGGTGGGCGCAGGAGAATACATGCAAGTACTTAGCTTTTGCCAAGACTGCCGCTGTCCTCAGATTCCAGAGGTTTGAGTAGGCTGTGCAGCTGGCTGCTTCTCCCTGAGGAAACTGCTGCCAAATGCTAGTACCAGACCATTGCCGCCACCTCCACTGCTCCGGGAATAGTACCTGAGGGCTCCCCTCGATTCAGGTCCGGTAACTCCTCTCCACTTCTGAACAGTCTCTTCTTCCCCCCACCCCTCATTTCATTGTCTGTTTGCCTTTGATGATCAGGGCTCCCAGGTTGTCACAAATATTCTCACTTCACTTGTTTTTTTGGGTCTTTGTTGCAGAGAGGGTTCCCCGGAAGCGTCTGTCTATTCTGCCATCTTCGGTCTGCCCTCTAGGATAGATTTTTTTAAACTTTTGTTTTACTTGTACAAATTTAAAAGTTAGTTTTAAAAATCAGAAGATGCCCTGAAATCCTTTCTGCCAACCAGACATATTCTGAAAAAAACATGTCATTATTCATTTAAAATGTTAGAATCCTGATCATGGCCTTATTTTTGTCACATTGTGGGATACAAAGACAATGTTATTATACTGTGATATTTTTCTGAACATTAATTTTCCTTTTACCCTTTCACTTATTTGTCCATCAGTTAACAGTTACTTTTATATGTCTACCCATCAATTATATATTTGTATTTATTTCAAAAATATCTTTGACATTAATTGCAAATGTTAAAAACGAGGAAAGCAATAGAGAATTAAAGTTAACAACTCTATTTTTCCTGAAGCATCTTTTAACCCTAGGTTTACAGAAAACTACTGATATTAAACACAGGAGATATTTAATCCATATGGACAAATTAAGGGCCACCAGAAATAGAAACTTCCTTAAAAAAATGCAAGTAGTTGAATGTATTTCAATAAAAGTTGTCTTTTCACAAAATTGCAATTTAACACTTAATAAAAATTTTCCCATTTATGCAAATCTGTGTAAGTTTAATTACTTGAGCATGTACTTCTCCTGCCACGTGAATTTTGTAAAATTTAATTCTGAGAAGAGCAAAAATGTCTACTAAAATCACAAGATCATTTTGAGGAGCATAAAACAAATAAGCATACCCAAATCATTTGTGTGCAGAAGAAAAACTCTTTGAAGTATTGAACACACACACACACACACGCACACATACACACACACTTTCAATTTAAGGAAGTTACGTGTGAGTTAATAGATTATCTTCATAGCATTTAAGCTACAGAGCCAACAGCCCTCTGCTGCAATATTGTTCAGATGAGACAGCTGACTTAGGAGGATGCAATTTAAAGTTAATTAACAATAGAAGAAACACTTAAAATTGAATGAATTCTTAAGCCTATATTTGGGGATTTTGAAGCAGTACTATTCTTAAACTTCCCTATTCTGCATATTGGAGGAGAAAATTGATTTTAAATATCCTTTTTCTTGTGATATTTGATATTAAAAAAAAAACAAATCCATTGCTGTTGAGTCAATTCCGACTCATAGTGACTGTATAACAAACTTTTAATTAATATGATCCAAGCGTTTTTAAGCGTTAGGCTTTTCCAGTGATTAGAACATCAATTAAAGCCGTCTTTATACCTTTCCTTCTAATTAAAATAAAAATAACTGCTGGGCTTTTATTTTCATAATCTTTTAAGTTGTCTTAATATATTTTGGAAACCCAGAAAAAAATCACTTGAAAGCATAAGGGAAAAAGTAACATAATTTTATTATTAAAATTCTTTTCTATAGGTATTGTATATTTATTTAATGTTCATCACTAGAACTAATAGCCATAAAAGATCCTTGGATTAAAAGTGCAGCTGCGCTTAATGCTTTTTAATGATGTTTTCTCATTCTTACTCTATTATATTTATGCAAATATAATTAATAAAATGGAATAAGCTAATTACCTGCCATAAGCACCTTAAAAATATTTATAATTTTTATCAAAGTAGTGATTATCTCTACTTACTTTAGCCTACTAAGTAATGTTCTAAACAGTAGCAGTTTTAAGAAGCTTGATACTCAAAGGAAAATATGTATTCAGGGGTTACCTAGGAGTGTAAAAGCAGATGAAGAGGATCTTCAGCAGGGCCAACAAACGTGGGAGCATATCAGGCACTGATAACAGAAGAGTTTTGCCATGATATGTTCTCATATTCTCAAATTGTTATCATCTCATTACTTGACATACAAATTTATTGATAAATATTGGGGACAAATTACCCCCAAAACCTATTAACAAATCATTTTATTTTTTCTTCTACTAAAAAATATGATTCTAGCAATATGCTTACATTTCTTAAACTGAATAGTGGTTTCTTCAAGAATAGAATCAAAATGACTGTTTATAAATATTTGATTATGTGCAAATGATTTTGTTTCTAAAATTAAGAAGACCCATGTGTGTACACATGGTCTATAGTGAAATAATTATAATAGCATCTTGAATATATAGATTAATGTTATTAATTTGACAAGTTTTCAGCCATTATTTCTCCCCCCTCTCTCTCTCCTCCATTTGGGACTCCAATTGCATTCATGTTGGTGTGCTTAATGGTGCCTCACATTTCTCTGAGGCCCTGTTGATTTTTTTTTCACTCTTTTTCCTCTCTGTTCTTTAATTGTATAATCTGTTAATCTTTCTTCAAGTTCCCTGGTTGCTTATTATGTCTGCTTTTCCTCTGGGTGATTTTCTTTTTTTTTTTTTTTTTAACTTCTTCTCTTTACTGACATCCTCCATTTGATGAAATGTTACCATCTTACCTTTCTTTACTTTATTGAACATAATTTATTTCAGTTCTTTAATATGTTTATAATAGATGCTTTGAAGTCTTTGTTGTGCAACATCTGGGTCCTCTAAGTGAGAGTTTCTATCGCTCATTTATTATTATTTTTTTTTTCTGTGTATAATACTTCTTTTGTTTGTTTAAAATGGGGCATTTTAGACAATGTAGTATATCTGGATCCTAGCTCTCCCTGTGAAACTTTTGTGAGGTTTTTGTTTGTTTGTTTGCTTATTTATTTGTTTCGTGACTTGACTGGACTATTTTAGTGCAGTCTATTTCCTCTGAAGTCTGCACATCCTCTCATGTTGCTCCTCAGGGGCACAGCCCCGGGAATGTTCAGTCATCCAGGGATGACAGTGGCTTTAGCAGGACTCTCCCAGGCTATAGCTTCTCTCCATCTCTCTGCTGTCTATGTTCCTATCTCACCTGGTTGTTACCAAACCATTGCCATCAAGATGCTTCCAACTCATAATGACCCTACAGCACAAAGTAGAACTGTCCCATAAGGTTTTCAAGGCTGTAATCTTTAGGGAAACAAACTGCCACATCTTTCGCTCACAGAGCTGCTGGTGGGTTCCTACTGCTGACCTTTAGGTTAGCTGCCAAGTGCTTAGCTACTGCACCACCAGGGCTCCCCGCCTAGCTGTTAGCATCCGTTAAAAATGGTTAATTGCTCTATTTTTTTTTTTGACAAGGCCATGGGACACAAATTGCTCCAAAGTCTGATCAAATCAAATTTGATTTAAGGCTATTGTTTTGAGGCTTGTTGTGGCCTTGGAAAGGTTTTTCTCCCTGTTTTTCCCTTTTTTTCTCTTTTAAACATCTTGCTGGTTTGATGATAACTTGTTGCTCTCATGGAGGTAGCCACTCAAACCAAACCCACTGCCTTCAAGTAGATTCCAACTCCTAGCAACACTATAGGACAAAGGGTATAATCCAGTGGAGAGCCTGGTGAATTCAAACCAACTACCTTTCGGTTAGCAACCCAGTGCTTAACCACTGCACCGCCAAGGATTCACAGAGGTAACAGTCTCCTCTTAGTTGTTTACTATCTAAATCTTTGTTGTTTTAAACAGTGACCTTAGCCTTGAACTTCCACATGTGCTTTAACAAATGAAGCCAGTTCTCTTATGGAGAAATATTGTATTTTTTACTGCATGCCTCACCCCCTGGGTAACACCTGTACACCACTGCTCTGGAGCTGTGGACAGGGAAAAAAAAATTTTTTTGAAAAAAGACAAGTATAATTCAGATTGTGGAAGGTATGGTGGGTTTTAAGAGCTTAAAGGTGCCTTTCCCCTGGGAAATAAAGAACTATGCATATTTTGTTGTTGCTGTTGTTGTGTTCTCATGAACAAAGGAAATTGATACATGAGGGAGATACAGTGGATATTATTAGTCATGGATATAAGAGACTTAGAACCAAGTCACAAGCTAAAGGCCAGTTTCTATTATCTAAGTGTGAATTGATAAGGAGCTGAAACAGGCTGCTCAGCCATATTGAAAACCCCAATCAACATCCCTTCCCCCCTCTCCTTATGTTGCTAACAGCAAGTTTGTTTTGAGCAACATTTTTCAGGAAGTCGCAGCAGGTAGCGGCTCCATCCACTGAACTAGCCTGAGTTACACCTTGAAGCATGTGCAGATTGAAGAAATCACATCCTTCAACTGAACCCCCCCCCGACCCCCAAATATGGGGATGGGAGGGCTAAGGGCAGAAAGTTCAGGGCACCAAACCCAACCCCTGATGCCACTGGAAACTAGAAGCTCCCCAGCCCCCTCAGTCAGCGAGCACTTGGCCTTATGGTCACTAGACCCCGTAAGCTCCTTGTATGCGCAGACAATAAACTTGCCACTTTCTGTTTCTGTTACAACTAGTGTCTGTCTCATTTCAGTCGGCTAATAAGACAGGACAAGAATCAGAGTGGCGTTTGGTTACAGAGCTGAGCTAGGGGAATAGCTATGGGAATGGAAAGAAAGGAACCATATATGAGAAATATCCTGAAAAAAGTACCAGAAAGGAGAGAGAAACGTCAAGCATTACCATAGCTTTAAAAAATAAAACAGACAAAAAAATAAATAAATAAAAAGAAAGTAGTTAATCACGGAAGCTTTTGATCTGGGCAATCTATGCACAACTGTTTATTGCTTGAAGGCTTTATTCTGCACTACAAGAAGATCTAGGATCTGAAATAATAAGCAGGGAGTGTGGTATATTACATCCAGAGACAATAAAACTGCATAGCCTCAAGTATCTGCTGTGAAATATCCTTTATAAAACATTAATTATATAAATGTGTCACATTAAGCAGTTCTTGGAAAGAATTCTTATGTTCCACTTGGAAAGCTGGATTGATTTTTTTTCTACCCTTGAACTGGGCATATTTAGTTAAAATATTGCTTCTGGAGGATTTTACTTTCATGTGTAAGGGATTATTTAATATTGGCAATCAATTCAGGTAGCAATAATTGCCAGTGAGCAATCTGTACTTAAGAAATATGGCACCTATTACAAAGTCCCTGTAGGCTGAATATTTAAATATGAACAGTACAATTAATTTCATTCTCCTAATATCTACAGTCTCTGAAAATTTTGCAGAAGTCTAAAAATACCTTTTATTTTCCATTCAAGATACATGATTTATCAGAATTGCTCAGTGTGGAAGTAATATTATAATTTCCCATATTCTAAAAGTATCTGCATTTGGCAAAATCGAACAGTGCTTGTGATTTAACTGACAAGAAATTTATTAATTTTCCTTTCTAGAGTTAATTATGGACATTTCTACTTACTTTTTCCCTCATTAGAAAGGAAGCTGTAGCGCATGTCTTCAGTCAATTAATGACTCATTACTTTTAATATCTTAACTTCATAAGTAGTAGAAGTTTTAAACATTTAGATAAGTTTTATTATTATCATTTGTGGGAAAAAACATAGCTAAAAATGTAATAAGGTGTTCTGCATCATATCTAGGTTTTCCAAGCCCTGACACGTTTTTGGAGGCTCTTTTTAAGGAAAATAATATTTTAAAAGATATAAAATTAGGAAGAGGAACTTGGAGAGGGTCCATGTAATTGAGGGACTCTAAAATGTATTCATCGTGGTAAATCTGGTTCTGAATGAAGACAATGTCACTATAATACTTAAAGAGTGTGACAAATTCATTTCATTAAAGGAAAAAATCTTATAATATCCCATATTCAAAAAATTAAGCAGACTAATTTTAGAACATTTTATACACTGCGGCAGTTGAAACAGCTTCATACTGTACAACCACAGATACATAGACCAACGGAACAGAATTGAGAATCCAGATGTAAATTCATCTACCTATGAGCAGCTGATATTTGACAAAGGCTGAAGCCCATTAAATGGGGAAAAGACCGTCTCTTTAGTAAATACTGCTGGCATAAGTGGATATCCATCTGTAAAAAAATGAAACAAGACCCCATCTCACACCATGCACAAAAACTAACTCAAAATGGATCAAAGAACCGAATATAAAACCTAAAATGATAAAGTTCATGGAAGAAAAAATAGGGAAAATGCTAGGAGCCCTAATACATGCAATAACAGAATAAAAACCATAACTAACAATGCACAAACACCAGAAAAGAAATGATATAACTGGAAGCTCCCACATATCAAACACATATGCTCTTCAAAGACTTCACCAAAAGAGTAAAAGGACAACCTGCAGACTGGGGGAAAAAAAAATTGGCTATAACAAATCAGATCAGGGTTGTCTTAGTCATCTAGTGATGCTATAACAGCAGAAATACCACAAGTGATGGCTTTAAAAAAGAAAAGTTTATTTCCTCACAGTAAAGTAGGCTAAAAGTCCAAATTCCAGGCATCAGCTTTAGGGGAGGGCTTTCTCTCTCTATCAGCCTTCTCATCAATGTTCCCCCAGACGAGGAGCTTCTTCAGGCAGGAAACCTAAGTCCAAAGAACCAGCTCTGCTCCTGGTGCTGCTTTCTTGATAATATGAGGTCCCCAGCTCTCTGCTTGCTTCCTTTTCCTTTTATCCCTTTAGAGATAAAAGGTGGTGCAGGCCACACTCCAGGGAAACTCCATTTACATTGGCTCAGGGATGTGACCTGGGTAAAGGTGGTGTTACAATCCCACCCTAATCCTCTCAACATAAAATTACAATCACAAAATGGAGGACAACCACACAATACTGGGACTCCTGGCCTAACCAGGTCGATAAAATTCATTTTGGGGGGGACATTATTCAGTCCATGACAAGGGTCTAATCTCTAAAATCTACAAGATACTACAAAACATCAACAACAAAAAGACAGATAACCCAATTAAAAAATGAGCAAAGAATATGAACAGACAATTTAACCAAAGAAAACATTTGGTGGTTAACAGATACAGGAGGAAATGCTCACAATCATTAGCCATTAGAGAAATGCAAATCAAAACTACAATGAGATACCATCTCACTACAACAAGGCTGGCATTAATCCAAAAAAACATAAAATAATAACTGTTGGAGAGGTTACGGAGAGACTGGAACACTTATACACTGCTGGTGGAAGTGTAAAATGGTACAACCAGTTTGGAAATTGATTTGGTGCTTCCTTAAAAAGATAGAAATAGAAGTACCATACTATCCAGCAATCCCACTCCTTGGAATATATCCTAGAGAAATAAGAGCACTTGCACGAATAGATACATGCGCATCCATGTTCATTGCAGCACTGTTCACAATGGCAAGAACATGGCAACAACCTAGGTGCCCATCAATGGATGAATGGATAAACAAATTATGGTATATTCACACAATGGAATACTTCACAACGATAAAGAACAACCATGAATCCGAGAAAGCTCATAACATGGAGAAATCTGGAAGGCATTATGCTGAGTGAAATTAATTAGTTGCAAAAGGACAAATATTGTATGAGACCACTATTATAAGAACTCAAGAAAAGTTTTAAACACTGAAGAAAATGTTCAGTAATGGTTACGAGGGTGGGGAGGGAGGGAGAGTGGTATTCACTAACTAGATAGGAGACAAGAATTATCTTAGATGAAAGGAAGGACAACACACAATACAGGGTAAGTCAGCACAACTGGACTAAACCAAAAGCTAAGAAGTTTCCTGAATACAACTAAACACTTACAGGGACAGAGTAGCAGGGGTAGGGGTCTGGGAACCATGGTTTCAGGGGACATCTAGGTCAATTGGCATAACAAAGTGTATTAAGGAAACATTCTGCATCTCACTTTGGTGAGTGGTGTCTGTGGTCTTAAATGCTAGCAAGCGACCATCTAAGATGCATCAGTTTGTCCCAACCCACCTGGAGCAAAGTAGAATGAGGAACACCAAAGACACAAGGAAAATATGAGCCCAAGAGACATAAAGGGGCATATAAACCAGAGACTCCATCAACCTGAGACCAGAAGAACTACATAGTGCCCAGCTACCACCAATGACCACCATGACAGGGAACACACCAGACAGTTCCTGATGGAGAAGGAGAAAAGTGGGGTGGAAACCTCGAATTCTAGTAAAAAGACCAGACTTAATGGTCTGACCGAGACTGGAGGGACCACAGAAGACATGACCCCCAAACTCTCTGTTAGCACAAAGATAAAACCATTCTCGAAGCCAACTTTTCGGTCAAAGATTAGACTGGACTATAAGACATGATACTCGTAAGGACCATGCTTCGTAGCTCAAGTAGACACATGAGACTCTGCGGGCAGCTCCTCTCCACAGGTGAGTTGAGAAGGCAGAAAGGGACAGGAGCTGGTTGAACTGACAGGAGAAATCTGAGGTGGAAAGGAGTGTGGAGTCACATTACAGGGAGAGCAACTAGGGTCACATAACAATGTGTGTACAAGTTTTTGTATGAGAAACTATCTTGAACTGTAAACTTTCACTTAAAGCACAACAAAAAAAGGAAAAAAAAAATACGCAGACCAATTACTTCTATTTTGTTATATCTTAACAAAGCCTGTGGCTAGAAAATGGAGCATTCACTGCCCTTTGATTTTGTGTTACCAAGTAAGCTCTGAGAAAGTTTACCAAAAATTAAAAAAAAAAAAAAACTTCTAACCTAGAACATAATATTGAAGCTAATTATGCACTTTCTTAAAATAGTGCTATTCATCACTTTTTTTAAATAACTGTGTAAAATAGCTCTAGATAGACTCATGCTAACCTTTTAGAGTGAGAAATGCCCTATAATAGCAATTTGTCCCAATCTAGTTTTTTTCAAAGTTTATCTTGTTTAATTCTTTGAGTCATTCAATAGTGACACCTCACTCTTTCCAGAACTAAATTGAAGGTAACTAATCTTCCCTTAATTGTCTGCATAATTTCCTAAGGTTGAAGTTGGTTAAGTTCATATTTTTACTCCATAATTTTCATCTCTCGGTTTCGATTTTGTCTTGGAAAATTTACTTTCTGAAAATCAAACGTATACATAAATATCTATTCATTTCAAATATTAAATGCCTTACTCATTCCAATTAGATACACTGATATTTCAATTTTCTTTTCTAGCTTCTGACTTCAGGTTTTTAATTTTACTTTATTTTACACATAGTTTAAGTCTATTTTTCAGTTTTAAGAATAATATTTTTAAAGACACGTTTTAAAAATTTTATGGTTTATTGTTATTGAGAATATACAGAACAGAATATATACCAGTTTAACAACTTTTATATGTACAATACTTCTATATGATTATGTTATTCAAGTTGTATAACTATCCTCACCTTCATTTCCAAATAGTTACTCCCCCATTAACATAAACACACTGCCCCTGGATTTCCTATCTAATCTTTTGCATTGTTATTGTCAATTTGATCCCATATAGACAAAAAACCAAAACCAAACCCAGTGCCATCGAGTCAATTCCGATTCACAGCGACCCTACAGGACAGAGTGAACTGCCCCATAGAGTTTCCAAGGAGAGCCTGGCGGATTTGAACTACTGACTCTTTGGTTAGCAGCCTTAGTACTTAACCACTATGCCACCAGGGTTTCCCCCATACAGACAGTTCTTTAAAAAGCACAGTGCACAAGGCATGTTATTCTTTAGTAGTTAAGCTAAACTATTGTTTAGTTTTAATAAGGCTTCAAGGGACATTTTTGTTTTCATTTTTAAAGATTATCCAGGGCAATAGTTTTGGGGTTCATTCACCGTTCATGAATCCAGAAATTCTGGATTCCATGGGGGGTTTGAAATTCTGTTCTACATTTTCTCTCTTTTAATCAAGACTCTTCTACAGAATCTTTGATCAAAACATTCAATAATAGTAGCTAGACATTATATATTTCTTCTGTATTCATGGCAAAGGAGGTAGTTGTTCATGGAGGCAGTTAGCCATATGATCCATTTCTTTCTCCTAATCCTGACTCTCTTTCTTGCTCTGTTGCTCCAGGCAAATAGAGGCCAATTGTTGTACCTTGTATGGTCACTTGCAAGCTTTTAATACCCCAGGCACTACACAGTGACCTAGGAGGTAAAACAGAATCACTAAATATGGTATTAGGTCAATTAATGGGGATGTCTCAAAAAACCAAGACCCTAAACCTCTAAACCAAGAAGCCAGATCCCATGAGGTATTTGGTTGTATGTAAGCAGCTTCTTTTTTGGTTGTTGTAAATGTATCTATCACACAATTTTTGCCAATTCAATTTTGACAGGTGTACAACTTATTGACAGCAATTACATTGATTGGCTATGCAAGCCTACCCTTAATCATTCCAATTTTTCTAACACCATAAACTGAAAGTCAGGACTCTACAAACAATAACCCCTCTGTAACCACCAATAAACTTTGGCCACTATTTATCCACCTGTTCTTGTAAAGACACACTTTTAGGGATACCACAAAGACACATTATAGTTTTCATTTACTTTAATTTCAAATTTAAATTGTTAAATTTAATTTTAAATTACTTTAATATCAATATTATTATTACATTAATAATAATACTAATTTTTTCCAAAATTCTGTAAAGTTTTATTATAAAATTATATGTAATGAAAATAGCTTAAATATTATGACTTTAAAGGAAATCAAGATTAGCCATGTGAAATAAATTGCACAAACTTAATTAACTCTTGGTTATCTTAGAAAAAAGAGGCAAAACAGATTTATTTTATAATTTACTCATTTTCTGGAAAACAGAAGAAGCCATTAAGAAAAATTATGCTGCCATGAGTCTGGCAATGGAGAGGAGTAAGCTATTCTTTCCTGACAGGATAGGATATATAAGAGATTTATATAAGTGAGCAGTAGGGATATATATGTATATACATGTTAAGGGGATCAGGGGACCAAACATAACTTGTTTAGAAGCTCTCAATTTATTATGTGATAGCAAGATCTAAAGCTTCCATAGTTACAGCAAGAACTCAGAAGAGATGTAAGTAAGTGCAAATAGTTAAACTGTGTATACTAATGGCTTTTTTTTTTCTCCAGAATTTAATCATGGAATCAACTAATTAAAGTAAAACACAATGAGGTTCCAATGATTTCTTGCCTAACAGAGTCTGAATACGAAATTAAACTGAAGAGTATGAGATTTTTTTCTGTCTCTCTGAAACTTTAAACAGAGTTGAGGGTTGTGATTCTTTAACCAGGACAAAGCTATAAACAAAAAAACATGTTAAAAGAGTAAAAAGAACCTAACCAGATGGTAAAGGGCCTCAAGTAAAAAGAAAGAAATTAAAATTTATTTGTAAATAATGCCTTAAACCAAAAAACCAAACCCTTTGGTGTTGAGCCTATTCTGACTCAGTGAACTTATGGAACACAGTAGAACTGCCCCATAGGGTTTCCAAGGAGGAGCTGGTGGAGTTGAACCGAAGGCCTTTTGTTGGGAGCTGGCCTTTTACTACTGCTCCACCAGGGCTCCTAAAACACACACACACATGCACACAAACATGTATCTATATCTATAACATCTATATCTATATCATCTCTATCTCTATCTATCTATCATCTATCTAATCTATCATCTATCCATCATCTATCTAATCTATCATCTGTCTATCTAATCTATCATCTATCTATCTAATCTATCCATCATCTATCTATCATCTATCTATCTAATCTATCATCTATCTATCTAATCTATCATCTATCTCTCTAATCTATCATGTATCTAGTCTATCATCTATCTGTCTAATCTATCATCTATCTATCATCTATCATCTATCATCATCTATCTATCATCTATCTATCTATCTATCTATCTATCTATCATCTATCTATCTATCTATCTATCTATCTATCTATCTATCTATCTATCTATCTATCTATCTATCTATCTATCTATCTATCTATCTATCTATCTATCTCTATCTCTCTATATCTATCTCTATCTCTACCTATATGCCTTAGCAAAGAAGAAAAAACACAAAAGTGTCTCATTGAGAAAAGACTAGTTGTATTGTCAATTCCCTGCTTTCAGCCAGGAATCTGGCTCAGTCACCTAGAACCACAGTCAGGGAGTACGGGAAGGCAACTTGAAGGAGCTCCCAACAGGAGACAGAGCACCCAGTAACAGGGATACAAACTTTCCCACACCCCACCCTTCTTCCCTGTACATGGCCTCTGCTTCTTTCCAGTGGGCCTTGGCCTCACAGCCAGAGAGACACCAGCTCACTGCCACCCTGTCTGCCCTGCCTCCACCAGCTGGCCCCTTCAGTGCCATTTTTTCGTTATTGCTTTTTTGGCTTTTTTTGTTGCTTCTCACTCTCTCCCTTCATTCTTTTCCTTTACCCCACTCAGCTAGCTCCATGTTGCATCCTCTCTCCTTGTTGATAGGCTGTGATGTTTTAGTTTGTTTACTTTGTTCTTTTTTTGTGTTTCTTCTTTCTTTCTCCTTTCCTTCCTCCAACCCACCAGTCCTGTGTGCTGCCCTTATCCCATCTCGAGGGGCTGTGCTGCACTGCTTGGCTGGAGAGCCACTGCGCAGAGCCTCCCTGAGTCTCTACCATTGTCAATGACCAGCTCCCTCAGTGCCATTTTATTTATTGTTTTGTTTTTTTTGCTTTTATTCTTTTTGTTGTTGTTTCTTCTCTTTCTCTCCATTCCTTCCTTTCCTTTCTCCCACCCACCTAGCCCCATGGGGCACCCTCCTCTCTTCTTGTCTGGCTATGCTGTACCACTTGGCTACAGAGCCTCTGGCACATGGCTTCCCCGGGTCTGTCCCACACCCAAAAATCATCTCCCTCAGTGCCATATTTTTTATTTTTCTTCATCTTTCCCCTTCTCCCCTTTCCTTCTCCCTCCCACCAAGGCCCTGCACTGCCTTCATCTCTGCCTGATGAGCTATGTTGTGCTGGCCAACATTAGAGACATCTGCTTATTGCCACCCCAATTCTGCCCCATCCCCAATGGCTGGCTCCACAACCACTATGATGTGTATGTGTGTATTTATATATATATACACACACATATATATATATATAATGGTTAAGTGCTACGGCTGCTAACCAAAGGATTGGCAGTTCGAATCTGCCAGGCACTCCTTGGAAACTCTGTTGGGCAGTTCCACTCTGTCCTATAGGGTCGCTATGAGTCGGAATCAACTCAACAGCACTGGGATTTTATATATATATATATATTTATTTTGTTTGTCTGTTAGCTTTCTCCTCTTTTCTTTCCTGTTTCCTTCCCACCTCACCCTGTATGCTGCCCACACCTCCTCTCAACAGGCCAGCCTACACTGGTTGGCTAAAAAGCCACCAGCACACAGCCTCATTGGGTCTGCCCTGTCCTCACCCACCAAAACCTGCCATGCTACCATTTTATTTACTTTTTTCTTTTTCCTTAATTTTTTTTTTTGCTTTTGTTATTTTTTGTTTTTTCACTCACCCACTTAACACTGCACATCACATTCTTCCCTCCTGCCTATCTTCACTATGTGCAGAGCACCATGCCCTTTGTGGCACCACTGTGGTCCCCTGGACCCTACCCAGCACTGACCCCTTGTCGCAACCCATTGGCACCAATTCATGCCATAAACTACCAATCCCTACCCCTCCACCGCTGCTGGACCTGCCCTGCTGCACCATACATGAGTGACCAGCCACCCCCACCTAGACAAGGTGGTGAGAAGTAGCATACCCACAGATAGGCGAGGAACAAAACACATCCAGCCCACTAGCCAGACAAAACCAAATGAAAAAAAAAAAAAAAAAGCATGATGAAACAAACAAATCTACAATTGATAAATGGAGACAACAATTCCTGAATGTCCTAAAGACTGCAGACAATATCAATACATGAAAAAAAGGACAGGATGGCTAAAAAAGCAATCAAAATAAAATACCAGTTGACCTTCCAATAGAATAAAAGGCACTGGGACTACCTGACAGGGAATTCAAAACTCTAATGTTCAGGGTACTCCAAGAGAAGGAATACAGAAACAAAAAAAAATTAAAAGATAGACAAAATCAGGGAAAACACAGACAAAGCAATGGAAAAGTTCAGAAAAATAATACAAAGAAAAAAATGTTAAAATAACCAACTAGAAATCATAAAAATGATGGCAACTAGAAATCCAAAAGATAAGCAAAAAGATTTCAAAAATGGACAGTGCAGTAGGTTTTAGGAGCAAATCTGAAAAAATGGAAGACAGGATCTGCAAAATTGAAGACAAATCCTTGGATATCACTTTGAGTAAAAATCAGGGAGAAGAATGAAGAAAAACAAACTTTGGGGATGATGTGAGACACAATCAAAAGGAAAAAATTGCATGTAGTTGGAGTTCCAGAACGGGGAAAAAATGGAAAAACAGAGAAGATCATTAAATATTCCTGAGAGGAAACTTCTCTAACTAGAAAGGTAAAAAGCTAACCATCCCAGAAGCTCAATGAACCCCATATAGGATAGATCTCAAAAGAAAATCACCAAGACATATCATAATCACACTCACTAAAACCAAAGACAGAGAAAGACTCCTGAGAGCAGCTAGAGAAAAATGAAAAATCACATACAAAGGGGAAACAATGAGACTAAACTCTCATTTCTTGACAGAAACCTTGCAGTCCAGAGGGCAATGGGATGACATATATAAAGTCTTGAAAGAGAAAAACTGCTAACACAGAATAATATATGCTATAAAACTCTTGCTGAGTTATGATGACCAAATTAGGGCATTCCCAGATAAATAGAAATTAAGGAAACATTTAAAAACCAAACCAAACTTACAAGAATTATTAAAGGGAGTACTTTGGTTAGAGAGTCAACAACATCAGAAAAGAAACTGAATCTAGGACAAAAGACAGCATCAACCAGATACCAACCTAGCTAATGAAATCTCAAGGATAAAACAAAACTAAAGAATTTATGAAAGGGAACCAGAAAGGTCAATCTGTAAATGGCAACAACATCAGAACAATAAAAGAAGGAGGAAATGGTGAAGGTATAGAATTTTCAAAAAGAGAGGAAGTCAAGGCAACATCAAGTAATAAAACACTTTTTTAAACTTAGGAAAAAAAAAATTTTTTTTTTTTTTTAGGAAGGTGGGGGTAAATTTCAAGGTAACCACAAAGAAAGTTAACAATTCTACTCATCAGAATAAAGAAGAAAAAACATAAAATCTCAGCAAATACAAACTCTACAAAAATGAAAGTAACAACAACAAAAAATCCACAGACAAAAGGAATTCAGCACAGAAGAGTAAGAGGAACAAAAATATTAGCACCGCTCAAAAAAAGCACTGCAAAATGACTGCAATAACCTCACTCCTATCAATAATCCCACCAAATGTAAAGGACTTAGATGCACCAATAAGGAGATGATGACAAAAATAGATTAAAAAAAAAAAAGGACCCATCAATATGGCACCTACAAAAGGCACACCTTAGGCACAAAGATATTAAAAATCAATGATAAAATATGTATATATATATATACATATATATATATATCAAGCAAAGAGTAACCAAAAAAGAACAGGAGTGGCAACACTAATCTCAGATAAAATACACATTACAACAAAATCCATCATAAAAGACTAAGGAGACTATTATATAATGATTAAAGGAACCATCCACCATGAGGACATAACCATGATAAGTATCTACGCACCCAATGACAGAACTCCAAAATACGTAAACTCCAACAGCACTGAAAAGGGAAATTTACAGTTCCACAATAATAATAGGAGACCTTAACACACCACTTTTGGTAAAGGACAGGACATCTAGAAAGAAACTCAACACAGATACAGAATATCTAAAGGCCACAAACAACAAACTTGACCTCATCAACATATATAGAACTCTCCACCCAACAGCAGCAAAGTATACATTTTTTTCCAACGCATGTAGAACATTCTCCAAAATAGACCACATCTTAGGCCACAGAGCAACTCTCAATAAAAACGAAAACATTGAGATAATACAAACCATCTTCTCTGATCACAACACCATAAAAAAAGAAGGTAATAACAGGGAGAGTTAGGAAATAAAATCAAATACATGAAAACTGAATAACACCTTGTTTAAAAACCATTGGGCAATAGAGGAAATTAAAGATGGAATAAACAAAATTCCTAGAATCAGATGAGAATGAAACACATAATACCAAAACCTCCAGGACACAGCTAAGACAGTGCTCAGAGGTCAATTTATAACAATAAATAAAAAAAATAATATGCATCGAAAAAGAAGAAAGGGACAAAATCAAAACATTAGCCCTACACTCGAACAAATAGAAAGAGAACAGTAAAAGAAGCCACTAGCCACAAGGAGGAAAGCAATAATAAAGATCAGAGCAGAAAAAAATGAAATAGAGAATAGAAAAATAATAGAATCAACAAAACAAAAAGTTGGTTCTTGGAAAGGATCAACAAAATTGGCAAAACATTGGCCACACTGACAAAAGAAAAACAGGAGAGCATGCAAATAAGCCAAATGAGAAATGAAATGGGGGACATTATGAAGGTCCCAAATGAAATAAAAAGAATCATAACAGAATACTATGAAAAACTATACTCCAATAAATTTGAAAATCTAGAGGAAATGGACAAATTTCTAGAAACACACTATCTACCTAAACTAACACAAACTGAGGTCGAAAAACTCGAACAGACTCATAACAAGAGAAGAGATTGAAAAGGTAACAAAAAAAAATAAAAAACTCCCAACAACAACAACAAAAAGCCCTGGCCAGATGGTTTCACTGAAGAATTCTACCAAGCATTCAGAAAAGAGCTTGTACCAGTACTACTGAAACTATTTCAGAACATAGAAAAAGAAGGGTTATTTCCAAATTCATTCTATGAAGCCAGCAATAACCCTGATACAAAACCATGCAAAGACACCACAAAAAAAGAAAATTACAGACCAATATCGCTCATCAATGTAGATCAAAATTTCTTAACAAAATTCTAGCTGATAGAGTTCAGAATCACATAAAATAAAATAATAATAATATACCATGAAGAGGTATGATTCATACCAGGTATGAAAGGATAGTTCAACATTAGCAAATCAATCAGCATAATCCACCACATAAACTAAACAAAAAAGAATCGCATGAGCATTGCAATAAATGCAGAAAAGTCATTTGATAAAGTCCAACAGCCATTCCAGATAAAAACTTCCAATAAAGTAGATATAGAAGGGGAATTATTCAACATAATAAAGGGACTGTATACAAAACTAACAGCCAACATCATTCTTAATGTTCCTGAGAACAGTAACAAGACAAGGATGCCCTTTATTTCCACACCTATTTAACATTGTGCTGGAAGTATTAGCTAGAGCAATAAGGAAACAAAAAGTAATGAAGGGCATTTGAAATGGTAAGAAAAAAGTAAAACTATCCCATTTTGTGGATGATATGATACTGTACGTAGAGAACTCAAAGGACTCCACAAGCAGACTACTGGAAGTAATACAAAGATTAAGCAGGATACAAGATAAGCTTATAAAAATCAGTGGGATTCGTATATACCAATAAAGAGAACTACAAAAAGGAAATCAGGAAAGCAATACCATTTTTAACAGCCACTAAAAAATAAAATACTTTGGAATAAATCTAACCAGGGAATTAGAAGACCCATACAAAGAAAACTACAAAACACTACTATGGGAAACCAAACTAGACCTAAAGAAAACAAACAAAAAACCCAAACCCACTGCCATCAAGTAGATTCCGATTCACAATGAACCGAAAAACCAAAACTGTTGCCGTCAAGTCGATTCCAACTCATAGCAACTCAATAGGACAGGGTAGAACTGCCCCACAGAGTTTCCAAGGAGTGCCTGGTGGATTCGAATTGCTGACCTTTTTGGTTAGCAGCCATAGCTCTTAACCACTATGCCACAGGGTTTCCAACTCACAATGAGACCTACACAAATCTAAAAACATACCATGCACATGGATAGGTAGACACAACATTGTGAAAATGCCAATTCTACCCAAAAAAAAAAAAAGCAAACTACAAATACAGCACAAATTTGATCCAAATACCAACAACATTCTTTAAAGAAATGGAAAATATAATCATTAACTTTATATGGAAAGGAAAGAGCCTGTGACTAAGTAAAGCACTACTGAAGAAAAAGAATAAAGCAGCAGGTCTCGTACTACTTGACTTTACAACCTACTATACAGCTATGGTAGTCAAAACAGCCTGGTACTGGTACAAGGACTGACACATTGACCAACTGAACGGAATTGAGAACTCAGATGTAAATCCATCCACCTACGGTCACCTGATCCTTGAGAGAGTCCCAAAGTCCTTTAAATGGGGAAAAGATAGTCTTTTTTTATAAATGGTGCTGGCAAAACTGGATATCCATCTGCAAAAAAATGAAACAGGACCCAAACCTCACACCATACACAAAAACTACTTCAAAATTGATCAAAGGCCTAAATATAAAATGAAAAACTATAAAAATCATAGAAGAAAAAATAGGGTCAGTGATAGAGACCCTAATACATGGCATTAACAGGATACAAACCATAACTAACAACACACATATACCAGAAGATAAGCTAGATAACTCGGATTTTCTAAAAATTAAACACCTATACTAATCAAAAGGCTTCACCAAAGGAATGAAAAAAAGAAGCGACAGACTGGGAAAAAATGTTTGGCTATGACAAATCCAACAAAGGTGTAATCTCTAAATTCTACAGGAAAATTCAACCTCTACAACAAAAAGATAAATAATCCAATTAAAAATGGGCAAAGGACGTAAACAGACACTTCACCAAAGAAGACATTCAAGAGGCTAACAGACACATAAGAAAATTCTAGCAATCATTAGCCGTTAGGAAAGGTAAATCAAAATCACAATGAGATACCATCTCACCCCAGCATTACTGGCAGGAGTTAAAAAAACTGAAAATAACAAGTGTTGGAAAGGCTGCAGGGAGCTTGGAACTCTTACACACTTCTGGCAGGAATATAATATGGTACAACTATTTTGTAAAATAATATGGCACTTCCTTAAAAAGCTAGAAATAGAAATATCATACAATCCTGCAATCCCACTCCTAGGAATTTATCCTAGAAAAACAAGAGCTGTCACAGGAATAGACATAGGCACATCCATGTTCATTGCAGCATTATTCACAATAGCAAAAAGATGGAAACAACCTAAGCGTCCATCAATAGATGAATGGATAAACAAACTGTGGTGTATACACATAAAGGAATATTACGTAACCGTAAAGAATAATGATGACCCTACGAAGCACCTCACAACATGGATGAATCTGGAGGGCATTATGCTGAGTTAAGTAAGTCAACCACAAAAGGACAAATATTGTGTGAGACCACTATTATAAAAACTCATAAGAACATTTACACACAGAAAGAAAGAATCTTTGACGGTTATGAGGGAGGGGAGGGCTAGGAAGGGAAAGAAGCTAACTAGACAATAGATAAGTGGCAACTTTGGTGAAAGGTAAGACAGCTCAAAATACTGGGGAAGTCAGCACAACTCGACCAAGGTAAGGTCATGGAAGCTTCATAGATACATGCAAACTCCCTGAGGGACCAAATTACTGGGTTGAGGGCTAGGGACCATGGTCTCCAGGAACATCTAGCTCTAATGGCATAACATAGTTTATAAAAAAATGTTTCACATTCTATTTTGGTGAGTAGCATCTGGGGTCTTAAAGCTTGTGAGTGGCCATCTAAGATTCTCTACTGGTCTCACCCCTTCGGGAGCAAGGGAGAGTGAAGAAAACCAAAGATACAGGGAAAGATTAGTCCGAAGGACTAATGGAACACAACTCCCACAGCCTCCACCAGGCTGAGTCCAGCACAGCTAGATGATGCCTGGCTACCACCACTAACTGTTCTGACAGGGATCACAATAGAGGGTCCCAGACAGAGCTGGAAAAAAATGTAGAACAAAATAAAAACTCTCAAAAAAAGACCAGATTTACTGGTCTGAGAAAGTGGAGAAACCCCGAGAGTATGGTCTCCCAACACCCTTTTAACTCAGTATCTAAGTCACTCCTGAGGTTTACCCTTCATCCAAAGATTAGACAGGTCCATTGAAAAAAGAAAGAAAGAACCTAAATGGGCACATCGGTCCAGGGACAAGGACGAGAAGGCAAGAGAGGACAGGAAAGCTGTTAACAGGAAACCTAACGTCAAGAAGGGGAGATTGTTGACAGATTGGGGAGTTGGGAGTCAATGCCACAAAACAATGTGCAGTAATTGTCTAATGAGAAACTAATTTGCTCTGCAAACTTTCATCTAAAGTACAATAAATAGAAAGAGTAAATAAATAAGTAAAATGTATAAAGAACTCTAAAAAATTCAACAGTAAAACAACAAACAATTCAATTCACAGAAAATTTGCAAAAGACATGAAGAGACATTTCACCAAAGAAGACACACGTGTAGCACATAAGCACATTAAAAGGGGTTAAACATGTGAACTGTTAGAGAAATACTATAAAAAAATTTACAATATAAACACTTAAAAACAGCCAAAATTAAAAAATGACAAACTGGAGAAAATGAATTACTCATGCATTACTGTTGGGAATGTAAAATGATACAACCATTCTGTGAGATCATTTGGGAACTTTTTTTTTTTTTTTTTAACTACACAGGCAGCTACCATGTGACCTAGGAATTTTATTCCTGAGTATTGATCCTAGAGAAATGAAACATATGTTCGCACAGAAACCTGTACATCCATTTTTAGTGCAGCTTTACTCGACGGCACTGGGTTTTTGGTTTTACTTGCTCTTACTCCAAACTGGAAAACAATCACCCTGTCCTTCACCACATGGGTGGTATTTTGGAACACTTCTCAGCAGTGAAGAAAAGAATGAACTATTGTTATTCATAATAACCTGGATGAATCTGCGGAGAACTGTGCTGACTCAAAAAGCCAGTCACAATTAGACATATTAGTATATAACATTTTGACATAACAAAATTGTAGAAACTGGGAAGAAATTAGTGGTGTCAGAGGGCGGAGGACTGGAGGGAGACGGGTGTGGCTATAAGAGAACAACACAGGCTTACTTGTGGTGGTGGGAGTGTACTCTACCTTAAGCTATAACAATGTCAGTGCCCCAGCTGTGATATTATACTGCAGTTTTTCAATACTTGCCATTGAGATACTAGCTAAAGAGCTCACAAGAGGATCTGCATATTATTTGTTACAACTGAATGTGAACCTACAATTATCTTAAAATAGAACTTTCAATTAAAAAAAGATAAAAACTGCACAGTATGTATTTCTTAGTATATAATCTATTGACTTCAAGTGGTTCATCCTTCAACAGAGTCAATTTCAACACATTTCCAATTGTAAAAACCAAGACTGTAGTCAAAAAAGCCATTTTATTTTTGGAAAATGATCTTCATTTTACACATGTGCTCATTGTGTAGTTTGTTTAGACAAGAAAGCTTTTAATGATGGATGTTCAACATCAAGATATTTATTTTTTACAGCCCCTTTTGCCTGGGATCACTTTTTTCTATGGAGCGAGCACAGATGTTTGATGACGCCATTTCAAATTGTGGAGTCTTAGTATTGTGATGGTATTTCATTTGCTGCAAGTATTATCTCTCTCTCTCTCTCTTTTTTTTTTTTTACAGTTCCTTTTCAAAACTTTGTTCAAGGCCGTGCAGAATGATCCAGCCTGATCTCAAATGAAATGATTTCTGAAATCCATGGTCTAAAAATCAAGGCCCTAACAGTCATGGCTACAACTTAACCTCACACTTCCTTTCATTAGCTTCTGGTTTTCAGGGTCTATTCAAGATAAGAATGGTAATCACTGCAAATGGATGTGCCTACAGAAAGTCAAGGTGGGACTTAGGGAATTTTTGAAATTTAATATCAGAAGGCAATAAAAGAGGTGTAATTGAGAACTTAAATATTCTCTCTTTTTTTTAATTTCTTTTACTCATCTTGGTTTACTTTTACTTTGAGAACCTGAGTTAAAACCTGCCTTAATTTTGAAACAAAATGATATTTATGATCTCATCATTTTACAAAGTATATACTTTAATGTTAAATTCTACCTGCACCACTACTAGCTCAGTCACGTATTCAAAATGGCCTCTTCAGTTCTAGAAGAAGATGGTATAATTACTTATTCACCGTAAGATAAAGAAATGTTAATTATTATTTCTGGAATACATATTTTGAAGGGGACTACACAAAATTGGAAAGTTTTAGATGGTAATTATCACGAAAGCATACAATACCAATATTTTATTCCCAGCAACGGAACAGCAAAAATGTTTAAAGGAAGACTATTTTAGCCTCCTCAAAGAAAGTCACAGTAAATTTTTCAGATGATATTTATTTTCATTATCAGTATCATATAGCTATTCACTGTGTATTGAAATATAAAGTAACGTGCCAGAGAAAGATAACGGAAATATTTATGAAAAATAATTATTTTAACTCATATATATATATATAACCAAAAAAAAAACAAACTCATTGCCATGGAGTTGATTCATACACATAGTGACCTTATAGGACAGAGTAGAACTGTCCCTTAGGGTTTCCGAGGAACGGCTGGTGGATTTGAACAACTGACCTTTTGGTTAGCAGCCATAGCTCTTAACCACTGTGTCATCAGAGCTCCATGTATATATATATGTGTGTGTGTCTTTGTATGCGCATATATACACACATACACATAAATATATACACACACAGAGACATATATATGCCTTTGACCCAAGCTGGGATACTTTCAATCCCTTCATATGCATGTGAAAGCTGGACAATGAATAATAAAGACCTAAGAAGAATTGATTGCTATTGAATATACCATGGACAGCCAGAAGAACAAACAAGTCTCTTGGAAGAAGTATAGCCAGAGTGTCTCTTGGAAGTGAGAATGGTGAGACTTGGTCTCACATATTTTGGATATGTTGTCAGCAGGGACCAGTTTCTGGAGAAGAGTATCATGCTTTGTAAAGTAGAGGGTCAGCGAAAAAGAGGAAAACCCTCGAGGAGATGGACTGACACAGTGGCTGCAACAATGGGTTCAAACACAACAACCATTTTGAGGATGGCACAGGACTGAACAGTGTCTTGTTCTGTGGTCCACAGGGTGGTTATGAGTGGGACCCAACTTGATGGCACGTACCAGCAAATATAAATATATATATGCATTATGTACATGAACCCTAGCACTAGCCTGCTAACTGAAAGGTTGGAGGTTCAAACCCACCAGTGGCTTCCCTGGAGAAAAATGTGGTGATGTGATCCCATAAAGATTACAACTTTGGAAATCCTATGGAGGCAGCCCTACTTTGTCCTATAGAGTCATTTTGAGTTGGAATCAACTCAACAGCACACAACATGTATATTGTTGTTGTTATCTGCTGTCAAGTTGCCCTCAACTCATGGTGGTACCATGCGTGATGGATCAAAATGGTGCCCAGTCCTAGTGCCATCCCCATGAAGGGCTGCAAATCAGACTGTTGTGATTCATAAATTTTTCATAGGCTGGTTTCAAAAGTATTTCACCAGGTCTTTCTTCCTAGTCCGTTTCAGTCTGGAAGCTCTGTGCTAATTTTTTCAGCATTACGTAGCAACACACAAGCCTGCATTGGTAGCTATGCATGAGGTACATTGGCTGGGATTGGAACCTGAGACTCCCTCATGGAAGGTGAGAATTCTACTGCTGAACCACCAATATGCACTGTACAAACAGCCTAGGTACAATGAATCATACTTATCATTTAAAAAAATGTGATTTGGAATTAGTTTGAAAATAACAGTCAAGTTCCAAACTTGCAAGGAGGCCCTTTTAGAGATAGTAACCTCAGGCCTGCTATGGAGACTCTTTTCTGAACATTTCCTAATTTGCTGAGAGATTTTATTATGAAAGTATGTTTAATTTAGTCAGCAGTATTATTAAAAATATCATGTTTCATTTTTTTTAGTCTATTGATAATGGTGAATTATATTGAAAAATATTAAACAAGTTTTACAACCCCAGGATCAATCTACTGGACCCTATGACCATAATTTCAATATTTTTTTATTTAATTTATTTTGTTGAGAATATACACAGCAGAACATTCACAAATTCACCAGTTTCTACATGCACAATTCAGTGACTTTGATTACAATCTTCAAGTTGTGCAACCATTCTCACCCCTCTTTTCCAAATTGTTCCTCCTCTATTAATATAAACTCACTGCCCTCTGGGTTTCCTATGTAATCTTTCAAGTTGCTGTTATTGATTTGATACCACATAGATAGATTCTTTTTTTTTTTTTAAAGAATATCTTCACTTTTTGGAACTACAAGATACTCCAGGCTCATCTTCAATAATTCATATCCCAGCCCTAGAATCAGACATTTCTCCAATGAGACCTAGCTCCTTTTATTGGAGAATGGTTTTAGAAATCAAGATTTGAGCAATAGGAATGCTCTTGCTATCAGAGTGTGGTTGCTTATAGGCCTTCTCAACTAACAAAGCAAGGAAATACATGTGTGTATTAACACTTGTATATACGCAAATATTTCTATATGTAATAATCTGTACCTGTACTAAGCAAAACTTTAGCTCTTATTGATGTTTTCACCTCTAATCCATTACCACATAGATCATTCTAGCATTTCCTCTTATGTGTAAACTCCTATTCCAACAGCGGGAGACAATGCCATCCCCTTGATCATTTATGGATTTGACCATTGTAATCCATAGTGTTTTCCATTGGCTGATTTGGAGAAGTAGGCTACTAGGCCTTGCTTCCTAGATTGTATTAGTCTCAAAGCTTTGCTGAAACATGTCCAGCATCACAGCAACAGACAAGCCTCCACTGAGAAACAGGTTGTGGCTACACACGAGCCTCACAATCTGGGATCACGCCTGGCTCTTTCACATGGAAGGCAAGGTTTCTTTCACTGAACCATTAATTTCTCATGAACCCAGTATATATGTATACTAAAACTGAACAATCATTTAAATAGATGATAGTGGTGGAAGTTTCTTGGATGTGCAGATTTAAGTCTTTCACCAAATTTAGGAAAATTGTGTCCATTATTTTTTCAAATATGTTTTCTGTCTACTCTCTCTCTTCTCTTTCTCGTACTCACATAATGCATATGTTGGTCCATTTAATGATGTCCCACAAGTTCCTAAGGCTCTGTTCACTTTTCTTTATTCTTTTTTCTTTTGTTCCTCAGACTCAAAATTTTCAGTTGTCTTATATTCGAGTTCACTGATTCTTTTTCCTCCTAGCTGAAATATGCTATTGAACTCCAATGAAACTTATTATTCAGTTAGTGTACATTTCAGTTTCAATATTTCTAATTGGTTCCTTTTTATAGTTTCTATTTCATTCTTGATATTCTCATTTTGTTCATGTACCATTTCTCTGATTTCCTTTAATTATTTGTCTGTGTTTTCCTTTAGCTCTGGACTCTGATTACTGTTAACTTTTAAAAAGAAAACAGACTTTTATGTTGATTTCATTACTAGTGAACTTGATAAATTCACTTGCAAATTTTACTTCTAGAAAAATAGTGATTATAATTGGACACAGAAACCATCATTCCTTGGTACTCAAAACTGATAAATTATCACATCTATTTGCCTTCCAACTCACAGTTTCTGAAGTACTCATGAATTAGTCTATTATTTATAACAACTGTCCCTGCTGCTGAGGAAATTGTTTTCATCTTAACCATTCTTTACCAAAAAAAAAAAAAACAAACAAACCCAGTGCCATCAAGTCGATTCTGACTCATAGCGACCCTATAGGAGAGAGTAGAACTGCCCCATAGAGTTTCCAAGGAGCGCCTGGCAGATTTGAACTGCCGACCCTTTGGTAAGCAGCTGTAGCACTTAACCGCTATGCCACCATTCATTACTACTCTTAAATTGGTATATATGTCAGTCTATAAATGAATCATTTCTTTGATAAGGATCAGCACAAAGCTGGTTCTTATGAGGTGGAGGTTAAAGATGTCCAACATGTCCAGCTCTTCCAAAATGCTGTACCACTCCATCATCTTTAACATCAAGCACTTCCCCTCCCCTCAGTACTCTCCCTTCAGTCTTTGAGTTGTATAATTTGCTGCAAAATCTTAGAGAACTCAGAAATTTTACTTTCAGTCAAGTGGTTTATTAGAGAAGTAACAGGGTACAACTCAGGTCAGGAAAGACTCAGAAGTAACAGAAACAGCTCAGGATAGAGTTCTTGATCAGGACAGCTTATTTTCACTCTCTGTGGCCAGGCCCCACTCAGGGCCTTCAGCTGCCAGGCCCTGCTCAGGGGCCTTCTCTGGCAAGTGTTATAGCTCTTGGCTCCATGTGTCTTCAAGCCCCATTGCAGCTATTGTGCAGTTCTCCTGGTTCCTGCCATCTTGTGCCACTATTGCTCTTGCTACTATTGTGCCACAAACTCCCCTGTCGTCTGTGTTACAGCTTCTCTCTCTCTCTCCATGTCTCCCTTTAAGCCTAGGGGTATTGCAAAACTCACCAATCTCGTAGCTAGTGTTTCATAAATGTTATTTTCATGGTCTCACTTCCACAAGGACTCAATGCAGCTTACTTGCATAGTTTTGCCCAATTATTATATAGGAGTTGCAAAGACATTGGTTACAAAGCCTATATTAAGTAATTCATTGCACCACAGTCTACATATACCATGAGTGACGTATGATAAACATTCTTCTTTAGTTTGGAAACTAAAGTTCTAAAGAGTTTTAGTGAAATTTTTCAAATATTATATCACAAGATCAGGTCCATTTACATATGATTGACTTTAAAAGTACATACACATTAATCATATTTTTTACTTCTTCTATACCTGGTGGCGTAATGGTTAAGTGCTACAGCTGCTAACCAAAGGGTCGGCAGTTCGAATCCACCAGGCGCTCCTTGGAAACTCTATGGGGCAGTTCTACTCTCTCCTATAGGGTCGCAATGAGTCCGAATTGACTCAATGGCACTGGGTTTAGTTTTTTTTTTTTTTTTAATCAACTTTAGGGCTCAAAATTGGATATTTTTAGAGGAGAAACCACCACTCATCTGTCGGTTTGTCATACTGTGGCAGCTTGTGCATTACTGTAATACTGTAAGCTATGATACTAGTATTTCAAATACCAGCAGGGTCACCAATGGTGGACAAGTTTCATTGGCACTTCCAGGCTAAGACAGACTAAGAAGGAGGACCTAGTGATGTACTTCTAAGAAAAAAAAAAAAAAAAATTGGCCAGTGAAAACCTTGTAAATAGCAGCAGAACATTGTCTGATATAGTGCTGGAAGATGAGCCACTCAGGTTGAAAGACCTTCAAAATACAATTGAGGAAGAGGTACCGCCTCAAAGTAGTGTCAACCTTCACAACATGGATGGAATAACACTTTTGAGGCCTTCATTCACTTATGTGTCGCAACTTAAAATGAGAAGAAACCGCTGCAAAAGTCCATTAATAATTGGAACATGGAATGTATGAAGTACGAATCTAGAAAAACTGGAAGTTGTTGAAAATGAAATGGAACACATAAAGATCATTATCCTAGGCATAAGTGAGTTGAAATGGACTGGTATTGGACGTTTTGAATCAGACAATCATATGGTCTGCTATGCTGGGAATGACAATCATATGGTCTACTATGCTGGGAACGACAAATTATTATTGTTGTTAGGTGGCTTCGGGTTAGTTTCCACTCATGGCGATCTTATATATAACAGAATGAAACGTTGCCTGGTCCTGCTCATATAAAGTAACAACATTCTTAGAGAAGAATAGTGTCACATTCATTGTCAAAAGGAGTATTTCAAGATCTATCCTGAGGTACAACGCTGTCAGTTATAGGCTACTATCCATATACCTACAAGGAAGGACAGTTAATATGACTATTATTCAAATTTATGCTCAAAGCACTAATGCAAATGTTGAAGAAATTGAAGATTTTTACCAACTTTTGCAGTCTGAAATTGGTCAAACATACAACCAAGATGCATTGATAATTACTGGTAATTGGAATGCAAAAGTTGGAAACAAAGATGAAGGATCAGTATTCGGAAGTAATGGTTTTGGTGTTAGAAATGAAGTCAGAGACTGCATGATAGAATTTTACAAGACCAATGACTTATTCATTGCAAATAACTTTTCAACAACACGAATGGCGACTCTAAATGTGAACCTTGCAGGATGGAATACACAGGAATCAAATCGATTACATCTGTGGAAAGAGATGATGGAGAAACTGAATATCATCAGTCAAAACAACTCCCACGGCCAACTGTCAGACAGACCATCAATTGTGCAGATGCAAGTTCAAGTTGAAGTTGAAGAAAATTAAAACAAGTCCACGGGAGCCAAAATATGACCTTGAGTATATCCTACATGAATTAAAGACCATCTAAAGAATAGATTTAATGTGTTGAACACTTATGGATAAAGACCAGATGAGTTGTGGGATGACATCAAAGACATACCTGAAGAAAATAAAAGTCATTAAAAGGACAGGAAAGAAGGAAAAGACCAAAATGGATATCAGAAGAGACTCTGAAACTTACTCTTCAAAGCAGAGTAGCTAAAGCTAATGGCAGAAATGATGAAATAAAAGAGCTGAACAGAAAATTTCAAAGGGTGGCTCGAGAAGACAAAGTAGGGCATTGTAATGAAATGTGCAAAGATCTGGAGTTAGAAAAACAGAAGGGAACAACACACCTGGCATTTCTCAAGCTGAAAGATTAGCAGAGAAAAGTCAAGCCTTGAGTTGCAATATTGAAGGATTCTATGGGCAAAATTATTAACAAAGGAGGCATCAAAAAGAAGATGGAAGGAACACACAAAGTCATTGTACCAAAAGAATTGTTTGGTGCCCAACCATTGCAGGAGGTAGCATATGGTCAAGAATTGATGGTATTAAAGGAAGAAGTCGAAGATTCACTGAAGACATTGTAGAAAAACAAAGCTCCAGGGACTGATGGAATACCAGCTGAGATGTTTCAACAAATGAATGCAGTGCTGTAGGTGCCCATTTGTCTATGCCAAGAAATTTGTAATATAGCTACGTGGACAACCAATTGGAAAGGATCCATATTTTTGCCCATTCCAAAGAAAGGTTATCCAACAGAATGTGGAAATTATTATTAATATCACAAGCAAGTAAAATTTTGCTGAAGATAATTTAAAATAGTTGCAGCAGTGCATCAGCAGGAAACTACCAGAAATTCAAGCTGGATTCAGAAGAGGACGTGGAACGAGCAATACCATTGCTGATGTCAGATGGATCTTGGCTGGAAGAAGAGAATAAAAGAAAGATGATTACCTGTATTTTATTGACTATGCAAAGGTGTATCATAACAAATTATGCTAAACATTGTGAAGAATGGAAATTCCAGAACACTTAAAACTGCACTCATTCTACTACAGTTCCTTGTACAACTTGAATGATAACAGTAAATAGAATAAATACCTTAGTCTTAGTTTATTTCTTTATTGTTTTTCTATTAGAAGGTTTGCCTTTTACAAACCTTGGGTTAAAGAGAATGGTTTAAATATACAATTAGAGAAACACCTTTTTTTTTTTTTTGCAACCTAAACCAGTCAATATGAAGATAATTCTGTAGCTCCCATGAGAGTTTTCTACTTAGTATAATTAGAAAACTGGTATAAATGGCCACAGATGTAATGTAGATGTAGGTTTTTTTTTTTTTTAATTTAATTTTTATAGATAAGAAAGAGTTATGGAAATTACCCAATATACATTTTAGGAATGTCTAACCCACATCCTCACCTATGTAAAAAAAAAAAAAAAAAAAAATCACTGTGATTATTTTCAAATATATCAATCAACTTGTATTCACATGCTGTGACTTTTTGCAAACATTTACAAAGATTATATGAGTTTTTTTTTTTATTTCCTTGACCTTTGAGTCAATAAGAAAAATACTGCTGTTCTTTTAATCCTGAAAAATTCTAAGTATTAGCGTGTGTTTCTAGACTATTGTGAAGTAAAAAACTTTCATGCCTTTCTCCTCTTATCTCTTAGGAATACTTGTTTGTTATCAATCTCTCAGGGAAGACTTTCACCTCTTTTCTACTGAATTAGACTTTATTGTTCTCAGTAACCTCTTTCTGCTTTCAGGTGGCAAGGGTCAGCACCTTGTAAAATGTGAACTATAAATAAATAAATAGAATAACATAAAGCCTTATGTCTCCTCATGAACTTTAACTGGGTTCAAGAGACTTCAATAAAATAGGCTTTTTGCAAATACGTATTTTTCAATTCACTATTTAAACTTTATATTTGCTGTGTTTTCCCAAAGACAAGATACTCTTCAGTAAGAATAAATATTTATATAATGCTCATAAATTCTACTAAAAGAAATAATCCACCAGATTAATATTTGCAGAACAATTCTATGAAGTATTGATGTTTTATATAACTTTGAACTACAAGTCATTGAAAAATAACATTTCTAAGGACAAGTTTCATGGTTAGATAAAAATCTCATTTACCAAATTAAAGGCATACATTTTTGAGAAGTAGTCTAAATACCATGTTAAAATGATCGTGAATGCATTGTTTCCTATTCCTTTTGTTTGATGAATCAACTATTTCACCTTCATGTAAAAAACACAAAAGAGCATTTTACAGTGTTTTATCACGGATCCCTTGTGGTACAGTGGTTAAGTGTTTCACTGCTAACAAAAGGTTGGCAGTTTGAATCCACCTCCTGCTCCTTGGAAACTCTACAGGGCAATTCTACTCAGTCCTATAAGGTTGCTATGAGTCAGAATCAACTTGATGGCAACAATCTTTTGGGGGGGATCATCTATAAAGCATATGCACATGGGATATTTATATCGATCCTCACAGCATCTCTGGAGAATATCATGTGTCTTATAACATTGATCAGGGAATTAAGGACCAAACAGGTTAAAAGACTTGCCCTAAAAAAGAAGTAACATTAAAACCTGTTGCCTTAGAGCTGATTCCCACTCATAGTGACCCTATAAGACAAAGTACAACTGTCCCTTAGGCTTTCCAAGTCTGCAAATCTTTATGCAAGCGAACCATCACATCTTTCTTCTTCAGGGCAGCTAGGGAGTTTGAACCACCGACCTTTTGGTTAGCAGCAGAGTGCTGTAACAGCTGCACCACCAGGCCTTCCTAGAAGTTATTGTAAGCCTATAATTCTTCAAAACATATGTCCTAATTGTCAATAACATTAATTCTCTATTCAAAGTACAAATAAAACAAAAAAAGAAATTTGTATCAATAAGGCTGAGTTCAAATTCTGGTTCAATCTCTTAAAAACCATGTAACACATATAACCTTTAAACCTTGTTCTACTCATCTGCAAAACAGGGAAACAGTGTCTCTCATATAGGGTTGTTTCAATATTTAAAAGCAATATAACATTACTTTGATTGTACTTTATACACATTTATACAATTCTCACAATTAATGCAAAACCAATATTACCTTTCATATAAAGAAATGTAAACTCAGAAAACATAATTCTTTTTAGCCCATTAATTTCAAAAATACTATAATTTCCCTCTATCAAAATCCACTCAAATAATATAATGTTAAAACTGGCATGTGGTAGGTCATAAATAAACCAAAAACCAAACTTGTTGCCATCAAGTTGATTCTGACTCATAGGGACTGTATAGGACTGCCCCACAGGGTTTCTAAGGAGTGGATGGTGGATTTCAAACTGTCGAACTTTTAATTAGCAGATGAGCTGTTAACAGCTGCACCACCAGGGCTCCATATACTAATATACGTAATAATATACATATACTAATATACATAATAAATATTGATTCTTTTTTTTATTCAGCTCTATTCTACATAACAACCATTCCTTGCTGATACTGTGTTGCTCACATCCATATATATATATATTTTTTTATAACTTTTATTAAGCTTCAAGTGAACGTTTACAAATCCAATCAGTCTGTCACATATAAGTTTACATACATCTCACTCCCTACTCCCACTTGCTCTCCCCCTCTTGAGTCAGCCCTTTCAGTCTCTCCTTTCTTGACAATTTTGCCGGCTTCCCTCTCTCTCTATCCTCCCATCCCCCCTCCAGACAAGAGTTGCCAACACACTCTCAAGTGTCCACCTGATATAATTAGCTCACTCTTCATCAGCGTCTCTCTCCCACCCACTGACCAGTCCCTTTCATGTCTGATGAGTTGTCTTCGGGGATGGTTCCTGTCCTGTGCCAACAGAAGGTCTGTGGAGCATGGCCGCCGGGATTCCTCTAGTCTCAGTCAGACCATTAAGTTTGGTCTTTTTATGAGAATTTGGGGTCTGTATCCCACTGATCTCCTGTTCCCTCAGGGGTGCTCTGCTGTGCTCCCTGTCAGGGCAGTCATTGATTGTGGCCCGGCACCAACTAGTTCTTCTGGTCTCAGGATGATGTAGGTCTCCGGTTCCTGTGGCCCTTTCTGTCTCTTGGGCTGTTAGTTGTCCTCTGGCCTTGGTGTTCTTCATTTTCCTTTGCTCCAGGTGGGTTGAGACCAATTGCTGCATCTTAGATGGCCGCTTGTTAGCATTTAAGACCCCAGATGCCACATTTCAAAGTGGGATGCAGAATGATTTCATAATAGAATTATTTTGCCAATTGACTTAGAAGTTCCCGCAAACCATGTTCCCCAGACCCCCGCATTTGCTCTCCTGACCTTGGAAGCATTCATTTTATCCCGGAAACTTCTTTGCTTTTGGTACAGTCCAATTGAGCTGACCTTCCATGTATTGAGTGTTGTCTTTCCCTTCACCTAAAGCAATTCTTATCTACTGATTAATCAATAAAAAACCCTTTCCCACCCTCCCTCCCTCCCCCCCTCGTAACCACAAAAGTATGTGTTCTTCTCAGGTTTACTATTTCTCAAGATCTTATAATAGTGGTCTTATACAATATTTGTCCTTTTGCCTCTGAGTGATTTCACTCAGCATAATGCCTTCCAGGTTCCTCCATGTTATGAAATGTTTCACAGATTCGTCACTGTTCTTTATCAATGCGTAGTATTCCATTGTGTGAATATACCACAATTTATTTACCCATTCATCCGTTGACGGACACCTTGGTTGCTTCCAGCTTTTTGCTATTGTAAACAGAGCTGCAATAAACATGGGTGTGCATATATCTGTTTGTATGAAGGCTCTTGTATCTCTAGGGTATATTCCTAGGAGTGGGATTTCTGGGTTGTATGGTAGTTGTATTTCTAACTGTTTGAGATAACGCCAGATAGATTTCCAAAGTGGTTGTACCATTTGACATTCCCACCAGCAGTGTATGAGAGTTCCAATCTCTCCGCAGCCTCTCCAACATTTATTATTTTGTGTTTTTTGGATTAATGCCAGCCTTGCTGGTGTGAGATGAAATCTCATCGTAGTTTTAATTTGCATTTCTCTAATGGCTAATGATCGAGAGCATTTTCTCATGTATCTGTTGGCTGCCTGAATATTTTCTTTAGTGAAATGTGTGTTCATATCCTTTGCCCACTTCTTGATTGGGTTGTTTGTCTTTTTGTGGTTGAGTTTTGACAGAATCATGTAGATTTTAGAGATGAGGCGCTGGTCGGAGATGTCATAGCTGAAAATTCTTTCCCAGTCTGTAGGTGGTCTTTTTACTCTTTTGGAGAAATCTCTAGATGAGAATAGGTGTTTGATTTTTAGGAACTCCCAGTTATCGGGTTTCTCTTCATTATTTTTGGTAATGTTTTGTATTCTGTTTATACCTTGTATTAGGGCTCCTAGAGTTGTCCCAATTTTTTCTTCCATGGTCTTTATCGTTTTAGTCTTTATGTTTAGGTCTTTGATCCACTTGGAGTTAGTTTTTGTGCATGGTGTGAGGTATGGGTCCTGTTTCATTTTTTTGCAAATGGATATCCAGTTATGCCAGCACCATTTGTTAAAAAGGCTATCTTTTCCCCAGGTAATTGACACTGGTCCTTTGTCAAATATCAGCTGCTCATACGTGGATGGATCTATGTCTGGGTTCTCAATTCTGTTCCATTGGTCTATGTGTCTGTTGTTGTACCAATACCAGGCTGTTTTGACTACTGTGGCTGTATAATAGGTTCTGAAGTCAGGTAAGGTGAGGCCTCCCACTTTCTTCTTCTTTTTCAGTAGTGCTTTGCTTATCCGGGGCTTCTTTCCCTTCCATATGAAATTGGTGATTTGTTTCTCTATCCCCTTAAAATATGACATTGGAATTTGGATCGGAAGTGCGTTAAATGTATAGATGGCTTTTGGTAGAATAGACATTTTTACTATGTTAAGTCTTCCTATCCATGAGCAGGGTATGTTTTTCCACTTAAGTATGTCCTTTTGAATTTCTTGTAGTAGAGCTTTGTAGTTTTCTTTGTATAGGTCTTTTACATCCTTGGTAAGATTTATTCCTAAGTATCTTATCTTCTTGGGGGCTACTGTGAATGGTATTGATTTGGTTATTTCCTCTTCGGTGTTCTTTTTGTTGATGTAGAGGAATCCAAGTGATTTTTGTATGTTTATTTTATAACCTGAGACTCTGCCAAACTCTTCTATTACTTTCAGTAGTTTTCTGGAGGATTCCTTAGGGTTTTCTGTGTATATAATCATGTCATCTGCAAATAGTGATAACTTTACTTCTTCCTTGCCAATCCGGATACCTTTTATTTCTTTGTCTAGCCTAATTGCCCTGGCTAAGACTTCCAACACGATGTTGAATAAGAGCGGTGATAAAGGGCATCCTTGTCTGGTTCCCGTTCTCAAGGGAAATGCTTTCAGATTCTCTCCATTTAGAGTGATATTGGCTGTTGGCTTTGCATAGATGCCCTTTATTATGTTGAGGAATTTTCCTTCAATTCCTATTTTGGTAAGAGTTTTTATCATGAATGGGTGTTGGACTTTGTCAAATGCCTTTTCTGCATCAATTGATAAGATCATGTGGTTTTTGTCTTTTGTTTTATTTATGTGGTGAATTACATTAATGGTTTTTCTGATATTAAACCAGCCTTGCATACCTGGTATAAATCCCACTTGATCAGGGTGAATTATTTTTTTGATGTCTTGTTGGATTCTATTGGCTAGAATTTTGTTGAGGATTTTTGCATCAATGTACATGAGGGATATAGGTCTATAATTTTCTTTTTTTGTAATGTCTTTACCTGGTTTGGGTATCAGGGAGATGGTGGCTTCATAGAATGAGTTGGGTAGTATTCCGTCATTTTCTATGCTTTGGAATACCTTTAGTAGTAGTGGTGTTAACTCTTCTCTGAAAGTTTGGTAGAACTCTGCAGTGAAGCCGTCCGGGCCAAGGCTTTTTTTTTGTTGGGAGTTTTTTGATTACCGTTTCAATCTCTTTTTTTGTAATGGGTCTATTTAGTTGTTCTACTTCTGAATGTGTTAGTTTAGGTAGGTAGTGTTTTTCCAGGAATTCATCCATTTCTTCTAGGTTTTCAAATTTGTTAGAGTACAATTTTTCATAATAATCTGAAATGATTCTTTTAATTTCATTTGGTTCTGTTGTGATGTGGTCCTTCTCATTTCTTATTCGGATTATTTGTTTCCTTTCCTGTATTTCTTTAGTCAGTCTAGCCAATGGTTTATCAATTTTGTTAATTTTTTCAAAGAACCAGCTTTTGGCTTTGTTAATTCTTTCAATTGTTTTTCTGTTCTCTAATTCATTTAGTTCAGCTCTAATTTTTATTATTTGTTTTCTTCTGGTGCCTGATGGATTCTTTTGTTGCTCAGTTTCTATTTGTTCAAGCTGTCGGGACAGTTCTCTGATTTTGGCTCTTTCTTCTTTTTGTATGTGTGCATTTATTGATATAAATTGGCCTCTGAGCACTGCTTTTGCTGTGTCCCAGAGGTTTTGATAGGAAGTATTTTAATTCTCGTTGCTTTCTGTGAATTTCCTTATTCCCTCCTTGATGTCTTCTATAACCCAGTCTTTTTTCAGGAGGGTATTGTTCATTTTCCAAGTATTTGATTTCTTTTCCCTAGTTTTTCTGTTATTGATCTCTAGTTTTATTGCCTTGTGGTCTGAGAAGATGCTTTGTAATATTTCGATGTTTTGGACTCTGCAAAGGTTTGTTTTATGACCTAATATGTGGTCTATTCTAGAGAATGTTCCATGTGCACTAGAAAAAAAAGTATACTTTGCAGCAGTTGGGTGGAGAGTTCTGTATAAGTCAATGAGGTCAAGTTGGTTGATTGTTGTAATTAGATCTTCCGTGTCTCTATTGAGCTTCTTACTGGATGTCCTGTCCTTCTCCGAAAGTGGTGTGTTGAAGTCTCCTACTATAATTGTGGAGGTATCTATCTCGCTTTTCAATTCTGTTAAAATTTGATTTATGTATCTTGCAGCCCTGTCATTGGGTGCATAAATATTTAATATGGTTATGTCTTCCTGATCAATTGTCCCTTTAATCATTATATAGTGTCCTTCTTTATCCTTTGTGGTGGATTTAAGACTAAAGTCTATTTTGTCAGAAATTAATATTGCTACTCCTCTTCTTTTTTGCTTATTGTTTGCTTGATATACTTTTTTCCATCCTTTGAGTTTTAGTTTGTTTGTGTCTCTAAGTCTAAGGTGTGTCTCTTGTAGGCAGCATATAGGTGGATCGTGTTTCTTTATCCAGTCTGTGACTCTCTGTCTCTTTATTGGTGCATTTAGTCCATTTACATTCAGGGTAATTATAGATAAATAAGTTTATAGTGCTGTCATTTTGATGCCTTTTTATGTGTGTTGTTGACAATTTCATTTTTCCACATACTTTTTTGTGCTGAGGCGTTTTTCTTAGTAAATTGTGAGATCCTCATTTTCATAGTGTTTGACTTTATGTTAGTTGAGTCGTTACGTTTTTCTTGGTTTTTATCTTGAGTTATAGAGTTGTTATACCTTTTTGTGGTTACCTTTTTATTTACCCCTATTTTTCTAAGTAAAAACCTAACTTGTATTGTTCTATATCGCCTTGTATCACTCTCCATATGGCAGTTCAATGCCTCCTGTATTTAGTCCCTCTTTTTGATTATTGTGATCTTTTACCTATTGACTTCCCTGATTCCCTGTTATGTGTATTTTTTTTTTAATTAATCTTAATTTGTTTGTTTTTGTGATTTCCCTATTTGAGTTGATACCAGGACGTTCTGTTTTGTGACCTTGTGTTGTGCTGATATCTGATTTTATTGTTTCTCTGACCAAACCATATCCTTTAGTATTTCTTGTAGCTTTGGTTTGGTTTTTGCAAATTCTCTAAACTTGTGTTTGTCTGTAAATATCTTAATTTCGCCTTCATATTTCAGAGAGAGTTTTGCTGGATATATGATCCTTGGCTGGAAGTTTTTCTCCTTCAGTGTTCTGTATATGTCGTCCCATTCCCTTCTTGCCTGCATGGTTTCTGCTGAGTAGTCAGAACATATTCTTATTGATTCTCCCTTGAAGGAAACCTTTCTTTTCTCCCTGGCTGCTTTTAAAATTTTCTGTTTATCTTTGGTTTTGGTGAGTTTGATGATAATATGTCTTGGTGTTTTTCTTTTTGGATCAATCTTAAATGGGGTTCGATGAGCATCTTGGATAGATATCCTTTCGTCTTTCATGATGTCAGGGAAGTTTTGTGTCAGGAGTTCTTCAACTATTTTCTGTGTGTTTTCTGTCCCCCCTCCCTGTTCTGGGACTCCAGTCACCCGCAGGTTATCCTTCTTGATAGAGTCCCACATAATTCTTAGGGTTTCTTCATTTTTTTTAATTCTTTTATCTGATTTTTTTTCAGCTATGTTGGTGTTGATTCCCTGGTCCTCCAGATGTCCCAGTCTGCGTTCTAATTGCTCGAGTCTGCTCCTCTGACTTCCTAGTGCGTTGTCTAATTCTGTTATTTTATTGTTAATCTTTTGGATTTCTACATGTTGTCTCTCTATGGATTCTTGCAACTTATTAATTTTTCCACTATGTTCTTGAATAATCTTTTTGAGTTCTTCAACAGTTTTATCAGTGTGTTCCTTGGCTTTTTCTGCAGATATCCTAATTTCATTTGTGATATCATTAAGCATTCTGTAAATTAGTTTTTTATATTCTGTATCTGATAATTACAAGATTGTATCTTCATTTGGGAAAGATTTTGATTCTTTTGTTTGGGGGGTTGGAGAAGCTGGCATGGTCTGCTTCTTTAAGTGGTTTGATATGGATTGTTGTCTCCGCGCCATCACTGGGAAACTAGTTTTTCCAGAAAATCCGCTAAAAATAAATGCAGTCAGATCCCTATCAGAGTTCTCCCTCTGGCTCAGGCTATTCAGATGTTAATGAAGCCGCCTGGGGCGGGTGGGGGAGGGAACAGAGAGATAGGAGAGTAGCACCTCAGAATATAGCCAGAGTTGCTTGTCTTGCTTGGAATGACTATTATATCTGAGATTCCTGCACGGCGCGTCACCTATGTGTGCTGGCTGTGTGGAGATTGCCCCCGGGGGGTCTGGCCCGCTGGAGTCACGGTCAGATCCTCCGCTTCCAGCCCCACGCCCAGCATCAAGGCTGCCCTACTGGGACGGTGCACTCTCGACTCCAAAATCAGTCGCTGCCTCCCGGGGACTTCTCGTCCCTCCAGCCGCCTGGCCGTGCCACACCTGAGAGCCAGTTGGGCCTCCTCCCGGGGTTAGTTCAGATGGGTGGAGCAGCTCCCCGTGCTTGTGCCGTGACTGAGTGTCCCGGCTGGGACGCTGTTCTCCCCGCTCCAATACCAGTCGCTGCCTCCCGGGGACTTCTCCTACCGGCTGCGTCCCACGCCGCCCGCGCGACCCGGCTGGACCCCTTCCTGGGGTTAGTTCAGGGGGGTGGAGCAACTCTCCGTGTTTATGCTGTACCTGCGTCCAGTCCAAATCCCTGCGGGACGGTTCCCCGGCTCGGACGCTGCTCTTTCTGCTCCAAGACCAGTCACTGCCTCCCGGGGACTTCTCCTACCGGCTGCGTCCCACGCCGCCTGTGGAACCGGCTGGTCCCCCTCCCGGGGTTAGTTCAGGGGGGTGGAGCAGCTCTCTGTGCTTGTGCTGTACCTGACTGGTACGCTGGCTCCAGGCTCTGGAAACAATTGCTGCTTCCCCGTATTAGTTCGTTCTCCGTCTCTAAATCTGTGTTTGTTGTTCAGGGTTCGTAGATTGTTATGTATGTGATCGATTCACTTGTTTTTCCGTGTCTTTGTTGTAAGAGGGATCCGAGGTAGCGTCTGCCTAGTCCGCCATCTTGGCTCCGCCCCCTCCACATCCATATTTTGAAGTGATGCTCATTCACAAGTACAGAGAGTGACTGAGGTTTATGTAAGTGCTAGACAAGACACCCTGCCTTCCCCAAATTTCTCCATCTCTTTCTACTACAATATTTTATTTCTTTGATATTGTAAAGGTACTCTTATCTTAAAAGATATTTCAAGATACATCTCTGCAATTGTAAGTAATACCAAATAACTCCCTACTTTTAAATTAAAAATTTTCTGTTACCAGAAAGTAATATTTTAGGAGGTGACACTGGATAACACCTGTGGTGCTACAGTAGAGATAGGGTTATTAAACCAAATCAAACCAAACCCATTGCCATTGAGTTGACTCTGACTCCTAGTAACCCTATAGGACACAATAGAACTTCTTCATAGGGTTTCCAAGGAGCAGGCTGGTGGATTCGAACTGCAGATCTTTTGGTTAGCAGCCTGAGCTCCTAACTACTGTGCCATCAGAGCTCTGACTGGGTTATTAAACAACAACAAAAAAAAAAAAAAAAAAACATTTCCATCGAGTCGATTCTGACTCATAGCAAACCTACAGGACAGAGTAGAGCTGCCCCATAAAGTTTCCAAGGAGCACCTGGAGGATTTGAACTGCCGACCCTTTGGTTAGCAGCCGTAGCACTTAACCACTACGCCACCAGGGTTTCCGATTGGGTTATAAGAGGTCTGCAATCCAAAAAAAGTCTCAAAGTTCTTAGAAACCTTGAGACTGCTGGCACCATTTTGGTTATAGTAACTCTGTTGTTATATAATTTGAAATAGATTTTTAAAAATATATTTAAAATGATAAAGACATTCTGTGCCCTTTTCCCAGATGGTGTCCTATAAATGCAAGATAGTAATCCTCTAGTCATATTAATTAAGGCTAAATCAACACAAGAATAAGTCTATAAGGAAATAAGAAAAAATAAAAAATTTATAAGTTTCAAAACATCTAAATTTTTTACCATCATGTACAGAGAGCTTCTAAACTTCTTGAGTATTCACTGTTATATAGATTGTGGCTTTATGCTGAGTGTTTATTCATGAAAAAATGGATAAATTTTATACTGAACATTAAGTAATACCACATTTTAAAATATCATATCAGGGATGGCAGTGTGATGAGCTAGGTGAAGCTTCTCCCCCAGAGGAACTTTTAATGAACTGTTTAAAATTAACAATCTTTCAGTGTTTCTGGATATTGGACAAAGTTGAGAAACAGGTATTTAACAAAATTGGGGAAAATTATTAATAACATTGAGAGGTTCTTGAATGTAAGTAAGGGCTGCATCCCTCCCTCCCCCAGCTATATGTTGTGAAAATTATTTCAGTGGTTTGGCAGTTGAGTATCTGCTCTTATCTCCCCTAGATCTCAATGAAGAAGAGCTCTTCTGGAAGGATTTGGCATCTGTTGAATTTCAATAGATCCCATGCTTCTTGCTCTGTAAAGTGGAGGATCTATAAGGGGGTGGACGGGTTGCATGGTAGCTAGGTTGTGGCATCAGCTTTACCCACCCTCCTACACTGGCACGAAATTACCCTTCACAGGGAGGACCCAGGCAGAGCAGCCAGTGAATAACAAATTTTCAAACCACCATCCTCAACTGCTGCTTCATAGTTCAGAATTTCTTCCCAGCTGGGATAAGAGCTGGCTTAAAAAATGACTGACCATTGCCCCAGGGGCCAATTTATCTGGATCAAATGTGAAGCAATCTATGCACTAAGGTGTTGTCAAAAGTTATAGAGCAATCAGCAAGCAATCAGCAGAGGTGAACAGTTTGGTGTAATATCAACAGAGACAGACCAGTCAGAAATTTAACGGAGAGATAAAGGGAAGAGATAGTCACATAGGGCTGCACTAAAATCACAGTTGTCCCTGATGGTCCAGAAGACTATAGGAATGTGCAAGACTGTACCATCTTTGGAGTGACCATTCAAAGAACTTCTGACACACTAATCCCTGGCTGAATGCAAGATAAACTGATTAACCTCTTGAACTGTGAAAACAAACTGCAAGCCACATACACAAATACCCAATGGTAAATGGTGAAAACTTTTCTGACTCAGGAGGTTTAAGCACAACTTCTGATCAGTTAGCAGCTTACTGCTCAATTGTGTTAACACAGGGATAACACCTAGAAAGCTAAGCTTAAAAAATAAAACAAGAAAAGTAAATTTGAACATGGATATCAGAGGCAAGGAAAATTGCCTTGATGAAATTAGTTGGGCCATCCACTAAAAAATAAAATAAACAACAGCAAGTCCCTGAAAGGCATAGGAGTCAGTATCCAGCATTGCTACACCAAGTTATTTAAAATGATCCATTTTCATACCAAATATATATATTGATATAGCTATACAGATATGAGACATGCAAAGAAATAAGAATGTGGCAAATTTGTAAAGAGAGAGGTAGATAATATACATTGTCTTTGAGTGGGCCAATATGCTGGATTTAGAAAAAAAAGCTTTGAAAGCTTCTAATATAAATATATCCAAAGAACTAAAGAAACCATTTTTAAAAAATTAATGAAAGATATGCTGGCAATGACTTATCAAATAGAGAATATTGGTGAAGAGAAAAAATACATAAGCCAAATGGAAATAACCTACTGCCGTTGATACGATTCCGACTCATAGCGACCCTATAGGACAGAGTAGAACTGTCCCATAGGGTTTAAAGGAGTGGCTGGTGGATTCAAGCTGCCAATCTTTTGGTTAGCAGCCAAACACTTAACCAGAGTTTAAAGGTACAATAAACAAAATCAAAAATTCACTGAAGATCCCCAAGAAGGAATTTGAGCTGGTAGAAGAAAGAATAAGCGAACTGTGAGATACATTGATAAAAAGTATGTAATCCGAATGAACAGAAAGCAAAAAAAAAAAAAAAGTAAAATGAATAGAATCTAAGAGAAACATGGTTGTGCTACTTGCTCTAATCCAGCCAATTACCAATTGACTCTACAAGCTGTTGGTTTTGAGTGGGACCCATAACAAGACTTTGTGAAAGCCCCAGGCTGAAGTACAAGCTGGTCTGCCTTTGGAGCCATATGATCTGGCAGATCACCAACGGTACTTGAAGTTTCAGTGGTAGATGGAGATTCTGTTTGAGCCCACGTCAGCCCCCAAATGATGAATCACAGTACAGGTCCTTAGAATTTTGGAGTCATGTCTTTATTTTGGAACTAAGTACATATGTTTTAAGAAATTGTGTATGGTTGCCAAGTTGACTAGGGATAGATTGTGATAGTTAACTTTATGTGTCAACTTGCCTAGGCTACGGTGCCCAGTTGACCAAACACTAGTCTAGATGTTGCTGTGAAGAAAATTTGTAGTGATTAACATTTAAAACATTTGACTTTAAATAAAGATTACTCCTAACAATGTTTATTTTCTCATCCAATCAACTGAAGGCATTAGAGAAACAAACAAACAAACTGAGCTTTCTTGGAGAAGAAGGAATTCTGACTGTAGAGTGAAACATAGAATTCCTGCCTGCACCTGCCCTAGGAATGTAATATTTGTCAGCCTCCACATTTGCATGAGCCTATTTCTTAAAACCAATCTGTCTTTCTCCTATTGGCTGTTTTTATATGGAGAGTCCTGACTAATACAACAGCCATAGAAAACTAATATAGGTAATGAAATTTTAACTGATGATGGGGTTTTATCAGAAGGTCAGCTACAGATAAATAACTGCATTACTCATCTACCCACTTAAAATTAATCTCTGTAAGTTAATACATTATATCATATCTGCTTTTTCTTTAATTATTATCTTTAAAGTAACATTGAAATATAGTGTAAAACCTTGTCAACAGTTAGTATTTATTCTGACCACTAAGTAGGACTTTAGTTTCATTAAATGTTGGCTTTTTAAAAAAAGAGTTGATATTATCCACAAAACTTGTGTATTTAAATTTAACTCATATACAAAATACAGTACAAATGAGCAAGTGTGGACAATTCCGGTCATGACTCAGGCAAAAGAAGAGAATGTGGCAGACAGACTCTAAGGTTATCACAAAAGAGGCCTTTCTTTCTGATATTCATGTCTCGTATTATTTCCTTTAGTGTGGGCAGGATCTCCAAGTTGTTTCTAACAAGTAGAGTATGGAAAATGTTTTAGAATGTGACTCTCTCATGATTATGTTATGCACATCACTCTAGAAAACTCTCTAGAGTCTTGTTGCTGGCTTTGAAGAAGTGAGTTACCATAAATCTTATAGCCACAAGGAAATTTATCCTGCCAAACAACATAAGTGAGATGGAAGCAAACCCTTTACCAAATGATCTTCCAGATGAAAACTCACTAGCCAGCACTTTGATTGCAACCTTGCATAGGATCCAGCTATATTGTGCCCAAGTTCCTGACCCTTGGAGACTATGAGCTAATTAATTGTGCTGTTTTGAGACACTAACTTTGTGGCAATTTTTTATGTATCAGTCCAATATTAATATGGAGACCACTAACTCTACCACTCATCTGTCTATTTGTTGTACTGTGATAGCTTATGCATTGCTGTGATGCTAGAAGCCATGCTAACAGTATTTTAAATACCAGCATGGTCACCTATGGTGGACAGGTTTCAGAGGAGCTTTCAGACTAAGACAGACTAGAAAGGAGAACTTAGTGATCCACTTCTAAAAAAAAAAAAAAATGACCAATGAAAACCTTATGAATGGCAGTGGAACATTGTCTGATATAGTGCCAGAAGATGAGCCCCTTGGGTTAGAAGCCACACAAAATACAACTGTGGAAGAGCTGTTTCCTCAAAGTACAGTCAACCTTAAGGATTTTAGAGGATTAAAGCCTTCGGGACCTTAATTTGTAATGTGACAGGATTGAAAAGGAGAAAAAAACAGCTACAAAAATTCATCAATAATTTGAACATGCAGTGCAAGAAGTATTAATCTAGGAAAATTGGAAATTGTCAAAAATTAAATGGAAGCTTGAAGATCAATATCCTAGGCATTAGTGAGCTGAAAGGGACTGGAATTGAACATTTTGAATTGGACAATCATGTGGTCTACTATGACAGGAATAACGAATTAAAGGGGAATATTTTCACATTCTTTTTTGTTTTCACATTCAGTGTCAAAAATAACCTCTCAAGATCTATCTAACATACAATACTGTTAGTGACAGGATAATATTCATACACCACAAGAAAGACCAGTTAATATGACTATTATTCAAATTTATGCACCAATCTCTAAGGCCAAAGATGAAGAAATTAAAGATTTCTACCAACTTTTTTGAAGTCTGAAATTGGTCAAACATGCAGTCAAGATGCATTGATAATTCTTTACCATTGGACTGTGGAAGTTGGAAATAAGGAAGTATCAGTAGTTGGAAAATATGATCTTGGTGATAAAAACAATGCTGAGATCCCATGATAGAATTTTACAAGACCAATGATCTATTCATTGGAAATAATTTTTTTTCAACAACAAAAATGGCAATTATACATGGGGACCTCACCTGATGGAATACACAGGAATCAAATCAACTGCATTTGTTGAAAGAGACAATGGAGAAGCTCAACATCATCAGTAAGAAAAATCCACAGGCCAACTACAGAACAGATCATCAATTGCTCATATGCAAGTTCAATTTAAGCTGAAAAAAATTAGAACGAGTTCATGAGAGCCAAAGTACAACCTTGAGTATATCCCACCTGAATTTATAGACCATCTCAAGAATAGACTTGACACATTGATAAGTAATGACTGAAAACCAGATGAGTTGTGGGATAAAGAAAGTAAAAGGTCATTAAAAAGACTAGAAAGAAAGAAAAGACCAAAATGGCTGTCAGAAGAGACTTTGAAATGTGTTCTTGAACGAAGAGTAGCTAAGGCAAATGGAAGAAATGATGACGTAAAAGAGCTGAACAGAAAATTTCAAAGGGCAGCTCCAGAAGAAAAAAGTATTATAATTAAATGTGCAGAGACCTGGAGTTAGAAAACTAGGAGGGAAGAACATGCTTAGATTTTCTCAAGATGAAAGAACTGAAGAGAAATTTCAAGCCTAGAGTTGCCATATTTAAGAAATCTATGGGCCAAAAACTAAATGACATAGAAAGCATCAAAAGAAGATGGAAGAAATGCAAAGTCACTGTATCAAAAAGAATTTGCTGCTGTTCAACCATTTCAGGAGGTAGAATATGATCAAGAACTCATGGTATTGAAGGAAGAAGTCCAAGCTGCACTGAAAGCATTCATGACAAACAAGGCTTCAGGAACTGACAAAATACCAATTGAAATATTTCAGTAAATGGTAGCAGCGCTGAAAGTGTTCATTTTTCTATACTCAGAAATTTGGAAGGCAGTTACCTGTGCAACCGACTGGAAGAGATCCATATTTGTGCCCATTCCAAAGAATGATGATCCAACAGAATGCAGAAATTATCAAACAATATTGTTAATACCAAACGCAAGTAAAATTTTGCTGAAAATATTTCAAAAACAGTTCAGTAGTACATCAGCAAGGAACTGCCAGAAATTCAAGCTGGATTCAGAAGAGTACATGGCATGAGGGATATCATTGTTGATGTCAGATAGAACTTGGCTGATAATGACTTCGAATTTCATATTTTTTGCAGTTACTAGATGATTACCTGTGCTTTACTGACTATGCAAAGGCATTCGACTGTGTGGATTATGACAAATTATTCAAAGAATAGTAATTCCAGAACACTTAATTATGCTTGTGAGGAACCTGTACTTAGACCCAAAGGCAGTTGTTGGAACAGAATGAAGGGATACGGCAGGGTTTAAAATCAGGAAAGTTGTGCATCAGAGTTGTAACCTTTCAGCATATATACTGAGTCTGTATGCTGAGTGAATAATCTGTGAAGATGGACTACATGAAGAAGAATGTGGCATCAGGATGGAAGGAAGGCTCATTAACAACCTGTGATAAGCCGATGACACAACCCTGCTTGCAGAAACTGGAGGACTTGCAGCACTTACTTATGAAGATCAAAGACTACATCCACCAGTAGGAATTACACCTCAACATAAAAAATGAAAAATCCTCGCAACCAAACGAATAAGTAACATCATGATATACAGAGAAAATACTGAAGTTGTCAAGGATTTCATTTTACTTAGATCCACAATCAAAGCCTACGGAAGCAGCAGTCAAGAATCAATGTACTCCATTGGGCAAATATGCTGCAAAAGACCTCTTTAAAGTGTTAAAAAACAAAGATATCACTTTGAAGACTAAGGTGCACCTGATCCAAGCCATAGTATTTTCAATTGCCTCATATGCAAGTGAATGCTGGACAATGAATAAGGAAGACTGAAAAAGAATTGATGCCTTTGAATTATGGTGTTGATGAAGAACATTGAATATACTGTGGACTGCTAGAAGAATGAACAAATCTGTCTTGGAAGAAGTACAAGCAGAAGGCTCCTTAGAAGCGAGGATGAGGAGACTTTGTCTCATGTACTTCCTACCTGCTATCAGGAGGGATTAGTCCCTGGAGAAGGACATCATGCTTGGTAAAGTAGAGGGTCAGTGAAAAATAGGAAGACCCTCGAGAAGATGGATTGACACAGTGGCTGCAAGAATGGGTTCAAACATAGCAACAATTGTGAGGACGGCACAGGAACGAGTAGAAATAAAGGTGAAAATGTATGCAAGTCACATATAGGGAAAGTGAGGTTTGTATAAATGAAACACAATCTTCACAGACTCAGAACAGATAGAAGAGGATGACACATTTGGGGAAATTAAAGTTTAATGTGACTGAAGCATGAAATGTAATAGATATATCAATACATGTGACTAGAGATAATTTAGGTTTTTATCATCTAGAGCCTTCTAAAGAAGGTTTCAATTATTCCAGAGCTAATAAACATAAAAAAATTTAAGGTAACTGAAACCACAATTTTGACATATTTGTGTTTAATAAATGCAAATTTTAGAGATGTAATTAACTCCTGCTGTGCTTTAAAAAATGGTGTTGAGGGAGGAAAGACTGGCATCAGGGAAAAAAATGCATTAATAAGCTAATGCATTTTCCATGCTACGTGTATGGGATTAGATTGGAAAAAAGTAGATTGATTCAGTTAATGTGTAGGAGATTATTACTTCAATAGACCTTGGGGTTTGTTATTTAGTGCACGAAACACAGGGGGAAAAAAAAATTGTGAGTTTCTGGTATGGATAAGAGAGTCCATATTGGATTGATTTAGTCCTGCACAAATGAGGGGAGAGGTACAGATTGGAAGACGGAGATAATAACTTCAAATTCCGTATTTTTGCAGTTACTAAGTCAGATATTTAAGTTATTGTTGTGTTAGGTGCCGTCGAGTCGGTTCCAACTCATAGTGACCCTATGCACAACAGAATGAAACACTGCCCCTTGCTGTGCCATCCTTACACTAGTTGTTATGCTTGAGCCCATTGTTGCAGCCACTGTGTCAATACACCTCGTTGAGGGTCTTCCTCTTTTCCACTGACGCTGTACTTTGTCAAGCATGATCTCCTTCTCCAGAGACTGATCCCTCCTGACAACATGTCCAAAGTATGTAAGATGCACTCTCGCCATCCTTGCTTCTAAGGAGCATTCTGGTTGTACTTCTTCTAAGACAGATTTATTCATTCTGGTAGCCCATGGTATATTCAATATGCTTCGCCAACACCCCAACTCGAAGGCATCAATTCCTCTTCGATCTTCCTTATTCATTGTCCAGCTTTCACATGCATATGATGCGATTGAAAATACCATGGCTTGGGTCAGGCGCACCTTAGTCTTTAGGGTGACATCTCTGCTCTTCAACACTTTGAAGAGGTCCTTTGCAGCAGATTTGCCCAATGCGGTGCGTCTTTTGATTTCTTGACTGCTGCTTCCATGGCTGTTGATTGTGGATCCAAGTAAAATGAAATCCTTGACAACTTCAATCTTTTCTCCATTTATCATGATGTTGCTCATTGGCCCAGTTGTGAGGGTTTTTGTTTTCTTTATGTTGAGGTGTAATCCATACTGAAGGCTGCGGTCTTTGATCTTTGTTAGTAAGTGCTTCAAGTCCTCTTCACTTTCAGCAAGCAAGGTTGTATCATCTGCATAACACAAGTTGTTAAAGAGTCTGCCACCAATCCTGATGCCCTGTTCTTCTTAATATAGTCCAGCTTTTTGGATTATTTGCTCAGCATACAGATTGAATAAGTATGGTGAAAGAATACAACCCTGACACCCACCTTTCCTGACTTTAAACCAATCAGTATCCCCTCGTTCTGTCCAAACAACTGCCTCTTGATCCATGTAAAGGTTCCTCATGAGCACAATTAAGTGTTCTGGAATTCCCGTTCCTCGCAACTTTATCCATAATTTGTTATGATCCACACAGTTGAACGTCTTTGCATAACCAATAAAACACAGGTAAACATCCTTCTGGTATTCTCTGCTTTCAGCCAGGATCCATCTAAAATCAGCAATGATACCCCTGGATCCATGTCCTTTTCTGAAACCGGCCTGAATTTCTGGTAGTTCCCTGTCAATATACTCCTGCAGCTGTTTTTGAATGATCTTCAGCAAAATTTTGCTTGCATGTGATATCTTGCGTGTGATATTAATGATATTGTTCTATAATTTCCACATTCGGTTGGATCACCTTTCTCAGAAATAGGCATAAATGTGGATCTCTTCCATTCAGTTGGCTGGGAAGCTGTTTTCCATATTTCTTGGCATAGACAAGTGAGCACCTCCAGCACTGCATCTCTTTGTTGAAACATCTCAATTGATATTCCATCAATTCCTGGAACCTTGTTTTTTGCTAATGCCTTCAGAGCAGCTTGGACTTTTTCCTTCAGTACCATCGGTTCCTGATCATATGCTACCTCTTGAAATGTTTGAATATTGACTAATTCTTTTTGGTATAATGATTCTGTGTAATCCTTCCATCTTCTTTTGATGCTTCCTGTGTCGTTTAATATTTTCCCCATAGAATCTTTCACTATTGCAATTTGAGGCTTGAATTTTTTCTTCAGTTCTTTCAGCTTGAGAAACACCAAGAGTGTTCTTCCCTTTTGGTTTTCCATTTCCAGCTCTTTGCACATGTCATTATAATACTTTACTTTGTCTTCTCTATCCACCCTTTGAAATCTTCTGTTTAGTTTTTCTACTTCATCAATTCTTCCTTTTGCTTTAGCTGCTTGACGTTTGAGAGCAAGTTTCAGAGTCTCCTCTAACATCCATCTTGGTCTTTTCTTTCTTTCCTGTCTTTTCAGTGACCTTTTGCTTTCTTCATGGATGATGTCCTCGATGTCATTCCACAGCTCCATCGGTTTCCGGTCACCAGTGTTCAATGTGTCAAATCTATTCTTGAGATGGTCTCTAAATTCAGGTGGGATATACTCCAGGTCATATTTTGGCTCTCGTGGACTTGCTCTGGTTTTCTTCAGTTTCAGCTAAGCAATTGATGGTCCGTTTCACAGTCGGCCCCTGGCCTTGTTCTGACTGGTGGTATTGAGCTTTTCCATTGTCTCTTTCCACAGATACAGTCAATTTGATTTCTGTGTGCTCCATCTGGCAAGGTCCATGTGTAAACTTACTGTTTATGTTGGTGAAAGAAGGCATTTGCAATAAAGAAGTCGTTGGTCTTGCAAAATTCTATCGTTCGATCTCTGGCATTGTGTCTATCTCCAAGGCCTTATTTTCCAGCTACTGATCCTTCTCCTTTGTTTCCAACTTTTGCATTCCAATCTCCAGTAATTATCAATGCATCTTGATTGCATGTTCGATCAATTTCATACTGCAGCAGCTGATAAAAATCTTCTATTTCTTCATCTTTGGCCCTTGCGGTTGGTGTGTATATATGAATAATAATCATATTAACTTGTCTTCCCTGTAGGCGTATGGATATTATCCTATCACTGACAGCATTGTACTTCAGGATAGATCTTGAAATATTCTTTTTGACGATGAATGCAACACCATTCCTCTTCAAGTTGTCATTCCCAGCATAGTAGACTATATGATTGACCAATTCAAAATGGCCAATACCAGTCCATTTCAGCTCACTAATGCCTAGGATATTGATGTTTATGCATTCCATTTCATTTTTGACGATTTCTAATTTTCCTAGGTTCATACTTCCTACATTCCAGGTTCCGATTATTAATGGATGTTTGCAGTTGTTTCTTCTAATTTTGAGTTGTGTCACATCAGCAAATGAAGGTCCCAAAAACTTTACTCCATCCACATCATTAAGGTCGACTCTACTTTGAGGAGGCAGCTCTTCCCCAGTCATCTTTTGAGTGCCTTCCAACCTGGGGGGCTCATCTTCCAGCACTGTATCAGACAACCTCCCCCTGCTATTCATAAGGTCTTCATTGGCTAATGCTTTTCAGAAGTAGACTGCCGGGTCCTTCTTCCTAGTCTGTCTTAGTCTGGAAGCTCAGGTGAAACCTGTCCTCCATGGGTGACCCTGCTCATATCTGAATACTGGTGGCATAGCTTCCAGCATCACAGCAACACTCAAGCCCCCACAGTACGACAAACTGACAGACACGTGGGGAAGATATTTAAGTAAAGATGTTTTATAGGTTGTTGGATATGTCAATCTAAAACTAAAAGGCAGAAAAAATGGATTTGAAAGTTTTATCACAGAGAGAGTACCTGAAGACTGGAAATGCATGAGATTAGCAAGTGAAGGTGTGTAGAGTAAACAGGAAATGGCTGAGGACGGAGCTTAAATGAACAGCACTGAAGAGACTCACAGAGGAAGAGAATGGTCCACATTTGTTGTTGCCCCACTGCTTTGCTATTACTAAAATGCCATAATTTTTGCCTCAGTAATCTATTAAACTATGTCCTCTCATTATATCTTTTTTTTTTTCTTTTTTCTCAAGTTTAACTTCAGCCAAAACTTCTGAGAATAAGCACTTTATATTGAAGAGCAGGAAATGCTGGTGACACAGTGGTTAATAGCTACAGCTGCTAATCAAAAGTTGGCAGCTCAAATCCACCAGGAGCTCCTTGGAAACCATAAGGGGCAGTGCTACTCTGTCCGAAGGGTCCCTATGAGTCATAATCGAGTCAATGGAAATGGGTTTTTGGTTTTTATTGAAAAGCAAATTTCTTAAAATTGAGTATATATGTTCTATCAAACATCTCTTATCTATTGTAATTATAGAATTAGTAGAAGTTACCCAAATATCTGATATTTATGTTTGAGAACGAATTTTCATGTGAACATCAGAAAAAAAAAATGCTTTTATTTTTTACATTTTAAAATGTGGTGCCATATTCGGAGTTGTATCATCACAGTGCATATGAATGCAAACCATGTAAATAGCCGTGCTTTTCCTTACATGGTAAGAAATATTTTGCTTTGAACAATATTGAACGTGTTTATTATCTTTGAATATATTGACCATATTTATTATACCAATAATCATCAACTTCCTATTTAGTACCTATAGCACATGGGAAAATGAAGAGAGGATACTGTAAATAAAGAATTTTAAATTTACTTAATTATCTATTGATGAAGGAGCACTGGTGGTGCAGTGATTAAGCACTTGGGTGCTAACTGAACGGTCAGTTTTTTAAACCCAACAACTGCTCTGCGGGAGAAAGACGTGTCAGTCTGCTTCTGTAAAGATTTCAGCCTTGGAAATCCTATGGAGCAGTTTTTTAAGTTTGCTATGAGTCAGAATCGACCGAACGGCAACGAGTATGGCATCTATTGGCAATTATGTGTTTTATAGATTTCCTGCAGAATTCTTGCTTGAGTAACTCTTTTCCTATATATATATTTTTTTATTGCTACAAAGAATGTGGAATGAAAAAATAAATGACCATTAATCCAAAAGGTATTTTTATTGAATTTATTCTATGTGCCAGGCACATTACACTCATTACCTAATTTAAATCTCAAAGAGCTTCGGTTATGGAATTTATTACCATTTTGCAGAAGAGCAGGTATGGAGAGGTTAAGTAGTGTGTCTCAGATTGCTTAATAAATATCAGAGCTGGGATTCTAAAAAGTCTTTCTGACTCTCACAGCATCTTTCCACTTAGGCAGTGTCTTCAGAAAAGTTTTTTTTTTTTTTTTCTGAAATTTTAAATAAACCCTTTACTTATCTCTCAATTGCCTATTTTTCTATTATAAGTTTATTTTTCAAGATTTTCAGTCATGCATTGATGCACAATTATATTCTAATAATTATAATTATGTATTAATGAAATTTATTTGTTGAATGATTTTCTGACAAAAATTTCTGACATTCAAATTGCATTAAATAGTTCAGATAAATTCTTTAAAAACAGAACTGGAATTTTCTTCACAATATTTTTTTTCATGAAATGCAACCTAAAGAGCTGATAAATAGCTTGAACAGAGATAATGTAATTCCTGTAAATTAGGCTCAAAGGGAAAATCTTTCAGCATAAGTAATAAATAATTTTGAATGGTAAATGAGTTTTATTAAGATTTTTAAAACTATTTAACGGGGAATAGAAGAATTTTCACCATTATTTATAAAGCCTGAAACATTTTATTAAAATGAGTTTTCTACTTTATACTTAATGTCACATTTATCTTAATATTTTGTGATTTGTTTAAGATTCCTGGATGGTATCACATGATTATGGGGCTTCAACATATGGGAACCCTAAAAAGAGAAATTATCTTCTAGTTCCAACTGAAATCAGAGGCTATGTATACTCTATATGCATCAAAAATATGAGTTACAAGGCCTGCTATGAGTAATAAGAAATAACATTGATTTGCCTCAAAGTGCCACTCAGCATACATGCAGACAGGTTTTGACCCCATTTTGTGCATGGTAGAATTTATTCTTCATAGATCAGTATCTCATTTATATATTTGACAGCATCATTAATTTTTTTTAATGAAGTTGCCAAAACCCTTCATGCAGATTGATTATTGTGGCAGAAAATTATTTTCAGGAATATAAGAATTTGTATTTTCAAAAAAAATATTGTAATCCAAAAATTTTTGTTTTACTCTAGTGCGTATTGGCTTTTAATGTTATGTCTGATCTAATTACTGATTATACAAGCTGATTTGTGATGGCTTTGAGTGTATTAGCCAAGAACTAGGCTCTAGAATTGGACTATGTATTAAAACTAGCTTAACTTTCCTTGAAAGCTTGGCCTTGAGCAAACTTTCTCTCCTTTTTTTCTCTCCACAGGGAGCAAAATGTGGCTTGCTTTTCTTAACCATAAAATGATGATATTACCACTATTTTGATGCTTTGGGGTCATTAAATATATTTATTTATTTAAAGAGCTTAAAACATCAACTGACATATGCAATGCAGTGTTTGATATTACTATCCACCTATATTATTATTTTAATTGTTAACTATGAAAACTGTATTATGTGATATCTGTATTTCCTTCTACTTTCAATTCAGTATTTGGCTTTAATTTTATCAGTCCCTAAAACAATCATTATGTTGTACTTTAGGCATTCTATGTTTTCTCTTTCTCTCTTCTTAATCTGCGTAGAGGAGCCATCTCAGTTCAGTTCTTATCTTAGTTATCTAGTGCTGCTATAACAGAAATATCACAGGTGATGCCCTTATCAAACAGAAGTTTGTTCTCTCACAGTCTAGAAGGCCACAAGTCCACATTCAGAGTGCCAGCTCCAGGGGAAGACTTTCTATCTCTGTCAGCTCTGGAGGATGGTGCTTGTCATCAATCCTGATTTGGTCGAGCAGATTCTCAGCGCAGGTACCCTGGATCCAAAGGATGCCCTATTCTCTTGGCTCTTGTTTCTTGGTGGTATGAGGTTCCTCTGTCTCTCTGTTCACTTCTCTCTTTTATATCTCAAAAGGCATTGGCTTAAAACACAACCTAATCTTGTAGACTGAGGTCTGCCTCGCCACTAATTCTATCTCATTAACATCTTAGAGGTAAGAGTTACAACATGTAGGGAAATCACATCAGGTGACAAAATGGCGGTCAGTCACACAATACTGGGAATCACGGCCTAGCCAAATCAATACACATATTTTGGGGGGACATAATTCAATTCATGACAGTTCTGTTTCACAGTAATTTCTTGAACTACCGGTAAACCAAAAAACCAAACCCAGTGCCGTCGAGTCAATTCTGACTCATAACAACCCTATAGGACAGAGTAGAACTGCCTCATAGAGTTTCCAAGGAGCGCCTGGCGGATTCAAACTGCTGACCCTTTGGTTAGTAGCCGTAGCACTTAACCACTACGCCACCAGGGTTTCTGAACTACAGGTAATAAACATAAAATACTGAGTAAGACATGATTTTAAGGATATTATGTTGTACTATGGGAGATAGTCATATAAACATATTGTTTCAATATCTAATATTTTTATCTAATAAAAAAAGAAAAACAAGATTTAGGGGGAATGATGAGTGTACTGATCATCTGAGGTTCATGAAGCTAGGGGACTATCCTGGAATAAGTGTCTAGCAGAATGTTAGTACTGAGAATCTGAATCTTGATGGAGAGATCAAAACAAGAATGATTTGTTTTGATGGCATTTATTGGTAGTAGTTTAGTATATATTATGCTCTAATTTCCAGAAATTATGCATTTTATTCTAATTTGTATTTTTTGTGTCTATGATACAGTGTCTTGTGGTTTGCAATTTGTTAATATGTTTGACACAAGAATACCAACTAAAAACAAACACACAAAACATAAGGCATATGCCCTAGATTCATTAACTCAGATAAATAAAGAATTAACTGTGTTCTGGTATTTTCTGGAGTGGTGGTAGGAGTTTTTTTTTTTTTTTATTGGTTACAAAAAATTCAGACATATACAGAGATACACATAATATGATAGTCATGTGTCACTTAGCATCCATGATAACATTCTGTGAAATAGGATGTTATGTGATTTGGACATTGTGTGAACATACCTAAATAAATAGCATTCACTGGTTTTCCAACTTTGTGTCGTTTAATAAACTTTTGTTTCATTCCAGATCAATACTTCTCCTTTGCCTCTTACTGATGCTATTACTAGCACTGTTTTACTGCATTTGGGAGCCATGACACACTTCACAATAATATCTTCAAAAGAAAATTAAACAGAGATAACACTACAACACTCAAGAGATTGTAGGATACATGAGTTTGGGTGTTGCTGCCTGAGTCGAAGCACGCATCGTTATATGATAAACTATTTATTTGTAAGTAGGGCAAGTTCACATTAAAATAGCAATAGAAAGTACAGTACAGTACATATGTATAGACATTTATTATGAATATCAAGACATATGTATTATAGATTATATATGTACTGTACCGTTACAGGCCTGGCAGCACAGCGGCCTTGTATACAAGAGAAACGAGATATACATGTTGCATGTGGGAAGCTGTTGCATTCCTATTATCCGGTTATGTCCTGTTCTCCTAATGGGATTTGAGAATGCTCTTATTATAACCTTATGGAACCACAGAGGTATATGCAGTCAGATGTTTCCTGAACAAAAGTTAGACCATACATGGCTGTATTTCAACAGTCAAATGTTTTTGAGCACCTTTTCATATGATCATTTGGCCTACGAGCCTTGGTGGTGTGATGGTTAAAGTACTCACCTGCTAACAGAAAGGTTGGTTCAAATCCACCAACTGCTCTGCAGGGAGGAAAAAACCAGGCAGTCTGCTCCCTTAAAGATTACAGCCTAGGAAACCACAGGGAGCAATTCTACTCTATCCTGTAAGTTCGCTATGGGTTGGAATCAAGTGGACAACACATAACAACATATTTTCTTTGATGAAATGTCTGTTCAGACAAATGCCCGCTATTTCATTGTTTGTGTATTGTTGAATTTTAAGAGTTCTTTATATATTTTAGATCCAAGTTCTTCATCATAGTTTCAACTTGCAAATGTGTTTACACAGTCTGTTGCTTGTCTTTTCAGTGCTTGACAATGTCTTTGTAAAGAAAAAACTACTAATTTTGATAAAGTTGTCTTCCATTTTTTGAAAGAGATTGTACAGAATTGGTGTTCTTTCTTTTTAAATGCCTTTTAGACTTCACCAGAAACCACCTGGGCATGGTGTTTTTTTTTTATGAATTTTATTTTTTGGTCCATTACATATAAATTATCAATTTGGTGTGCATAGGGTTTTTTTTTTCCCAACAATTATTGGTTGAATTGTGTACCCCCAAAAGATATGAATTTGTCCTTGTTTGTCTTTCTTTAAAGATATTATCAGTTTAAGTAAACAAGGTCATACTGTAGTAGAGTGGGTTGTAATCAAATCTCAGCTAGTTAGTGGTAGCTGTTACAGAATAATGATAATAAAAAAAAAGTTAGAAATAGCAGCAAAATGGCATGTGAGGCCTTTGTTTAGATTCTAATTTATGCAATCCAATTATAAAAGACTTGTTTGAGACAATCATGTATATTTGAGTATGCTCTGGGTATTTAGAAGGTAATAAACTCATTTTGTTAACTTTATTAATTGAGTGGGCATTATTTTAAAAAAAAAAAATCATCATTTGGAGATACTTATCCATGATCAAGTGGTGTGATGGCCGAGATTTTTTTTTTTAGTTCACATGAAACCAATATCAAATAATAAAAAAAAAACCTGGAGGAGATAGATAAAAAAAAAAAAAAAAAAGATAGATAGTGTTGGTAAAATAGCAACAATTTGTATATAAACTCACCATTTCTGTAAATGCTCCAAGTATATAAATTATCAAATTTATAAACATTTACAAACAGAATTTTATCCCTTAGTAATATACACCCATAAATAATCCTACTCTGTTTTTATGTATAAAACAAACATGCTCCAAAATAAGACCAATCCTCCACCCCTCTCAGCAATTCAAAGATTATCTTCTAGCACATTCTCTCTCCTGCATCATTAATTTTTTCCTTCTCTATGCATTCATTCCTAGCAGTGTATAAGCATGCTATGATTTTTTTCCATCTTAATAAATGCCTGTTTTGAAGCCAATCTTCTTTCAATTTGTCTTTTCTTTGTAGGAAAACAAACAAGCAAACAAAAAAAGCTTCCTGAAATAGTTCTCCTCCTTATTCTATCCTAAATTCACCCCAGTCAGGTTTTTTAGCTATCACCTCAGTCACTTCAGCTTTAGCTACCTCTCCAAAGATCACCAACAACCTTCATATCCATAAATCTGAAGGTAGTTAAATGTTTAATCCATCTTTTTTTAATTTTTTACTCTCTTATTCTAGATGGTTTCCTCAAATATACAAAATACATTATCCCCTCAGTGTCTTCTTTCTTACTACAGTCTTCTTCACCTAGATGTTTGCAGTGTTAACTCCTTTAATTTCATCAGATTTTTTCTCAAATACAGGACTACCCAAAACTGACTTTCACATCTCTCCCTAAATTATTTTTCTTCTTAGAATTAATCACTACATATGTGTGTGTGTGTGTATATATATATATTTACTTATTATTATTATTAGGTGCCATCAAGTCAGTTCCAACTCAGCAACCCTACCTACAATAGAATGAAACACTGCCTGGTCCTATACCATCCTCACAATCGTTGCTATGCTTGAACCCATTATTGCAGCCACTGTGACTATACATCTCATTGAAGGTCTTCCTTTCCTGTACTGACCGTCTACTTTACCAAGCATGATGTCCTTCTCGAGGGACTGCTCCCTCCTTCTCCAGGGACTGGTCCAAAGTAGGTAAGAAGTCTCACCATCCTTGTTTCCAAGGAACATTCTGGCCATATGCTTTTCAAGACAGATTTGTTCATTCTTCTGGCAGCCCATGCTATATTCAATATTCTTTGACAACACCATGATTCAGAGGCATCAATCTTTCTTCTATCTTCCTTGTTCATTGCCCAGCTTCCTCATGTGTCTGAGGAAATTGAAAATGCCATGGCTTGGGTGAGGTACACCATAGTCCTCAAAGTGACATCTTTGCTTTATCAGAACATCATTTGATAAAGCAAAGATGTCATTTTATATAGGTATATAATTATTTGTTTATTTATTTATTTTTTTTACCTCCTGTAACAATGTAAGCTATGCTCTGAGAAATTTTTATTAGATGTTTTATTCTCTTATAAAATCCAATTACCTAAAATAGTTCCTGGCAAAGAATTAGTGCTCAATAAGTATTTATGGAATGAATGAATTAATGATGCTCTTTTGTATGTACTGCCACTGCAACATATTTTTGTATTTTTGGATAATTTACTTACAAATTTACTTATGTGTACAAATACTTTTACATATGTAGACTCCATGTAATATTATTTGAGGCAATTAAGTCCAGTGACATGACTGTGATATAGGAATTGGGGAAATTATTCTATTATTTTATTTTTTGGTATCCCAAAACTTGTCAGAAAAATGACGAAGTGATTTTCCCATGAGTCAAACTGAATGGGAGATATGTCAAAGAGGTTCTACATATCACCTCATGCGTAGAAATCATTCTATTCAAGACAATTTCTGACCATTGTACTTGAGTAAAAAGGAAATCTACAAACAAAAGCAAATCAAGTGTCTGCAAGTTTCTCTGATTTCCAATACCCACATGGGGCTATGAAAATTTAGTGGACAAGCCTTTGAAAATATTTAATTTCCATTACGGCACCTTTAACCAGTTTGAAGACAACATATCAATAGCCCAGCTTCTATTTTTTAAATGGTAAGCTTGGATTATAAGGAGATTGGAAGCAATTGCTTTTATTAGTATAAATGAATGACAATTACCTACTAGTATTGCCTTTTAACTACCTTGCCTATATCTCGGTCATTTGTGTTTTCTTATCAGAAACCAGCTATGCTCTGAGGAGATTGAAATAAGTCACCTTTAAAATTACTTACAATCATCTCTTATCCTATTGCCCTGGACTACAAATCAGGACATATGACTTCTAATTCTCCCTACCTAGTTGTATGACCTTGAGATTTGCTCTGGCTTTTAATTATCTGGGCCTTAATGTCTTTAACTAAGAAATTAGGGCATCACCTTTAGTTATAAAATCATATGATTCTACAATTCTATAAGCTATTAGCGTTGCTTTAAAAACTCTTAATAGTCTTATTTTCACATTATTAGCATTGCTTTAAAAACTCTTAATAGTCTTATTTTCACATAAGAGAAAATTTTCTTGTGTTGCAGATCACTTAATGGCAATTATTACTTCACCAACTGTATTCTTCTGCTGCTTGGACGACACTGATCCTTTATGAGTTAATGAACCCTTATACTCTTTTCAGGAATTATCAGTAACTTTTTTTCTCTTTGAAATGGTTGTGATATTTGCTAATAGGTAAACATGTTAGCAAGTGTCTTTAGCATATGGAATAAAATATATATATATGGAATAGCAGTGTAAAATTGAACAGCTATATGATATGTTTAATTCCATAACAGTCATCCCCCTACTGTTTTCTGTCATTTCAAGTTGTTTTAATTTATGCCAGTCAGAATCACAAAATTCCTACAATCTGAAATAAAGCTTACTAAATCTATTTATTTTGATCCTAAATGTTTTTTTTTGCCATACAACATTTTTGGATGAAAAACATCTGAAGGGGAAAACATTTAAAATGAAATAAACAATAACAAATTGAAACAACCCTATAAATGATTCAATATCCGTTTCCTGGGAAGTAGCTAGTTAGAAATAAATCTCTTCAAAATGGTTCCATTCCAGATACTCTTGCACAACTTGAATTGTATATGAAGCAAAAGCAAATTTAAAAACTCTTTAAACATGGGAGGTTTTCGCGTAGCAAACCAGCTGTGCTTTTGATATGTAATTTCTCACTTACCCCAAATAAAAATTTTAAGCCTAATTCCCATAGACTGAAATCCTAGTTAGGCTATTTCCTTTTTAAAAAGGGGGTTCTAATTGGTACCTTTCTCAAATAATCTGGCGTCATTCATTTTCACAGTTTTATGTCATTCAATCTTTTTAAGTTTTTTTTTTCCTAATCACTCTGTTTACTGCTGTTTTACATAAAAAAATTGCAAAGAACATTGCTTGGTACAAGCCTTCATTCTCACCAGCTACAAGATTTTTGTTAAGATCACTGTATCTGGTTTTGTGCCCATCATTAGATATTTTTACTTGGATGCTGCCTTGATGCGGTTGGGACACATCTCTCTTTGAAATATCTAGAATCTGCATGTATGCAACAGAAACAGAAGTATGAAAGTGAAATTCTCTTTCTTCATGGTTACTGATGTCTGACATTCATTTTTACTAAATTGACTCATCAACTCACCACTTTGTCTCTAAATAGAGTTGAAAATGGCCTACGTCTCTAAAATTGGGCTATATTTTTAAAGAAACACTTAAGAAAAAAATTCTAAATCATAGAATATCACACGTGTGGATTTTTCATTAGATAAATTACCTCATCTCCGAGCCCTACACTGTCATTTGGCAGAAAAATCAGTCCTCAGCTTCTTTGAGATTTCTTAAGAATCTAGGAATTCTTGGAGGATCCTTGAAAATATAAGAGAAACTTCAATTATGTTTCCATCAAAGATTACTCCATTTCTCTGTTGCCCGGGACACCCAATTCTTTGCCATACATGGTATATGAGAATATAAAACATGAGAGCCCCTGTGCCTAGAATTGAGCCTTCTCAAATTCACCCAGTAGTGATAACTTCAGAGGCTTTGCCTATCCTTCTTTCCTATTCTCAAAGGCATGATCTCACCCCTCTTTTCATTTTCTTTTTAGACATCCAATATAATCTGTCTCTGAAAAGCACCCTTGGACTTTATGCAGTTTTTATTCATTTTACTTTTCGACAGCCAGAACTAAGACAAGCCAGAACTAAACCTGGCTATCAGTTTAAAAAATAAAGGAGAAAATTTATAAGAAAAATTAATAAATCAGTTGGCTTAAATTTCTATAAATTGTACTACTGCTAATGTTTAGTGTTCTGTAATCTAGAAACTAACTGTACTGAGCTGTATAATGCTCTTTCTCTCTAGGAAATGTTATTAATGTCAGCTTCTAGGGATATGGCAAAAGACATTTCATTATTACTTTCTATATTGTTGCTTCAAGAGTATTCACTTTGGTTACTCACTTAAAAATAATAATGTACAAATAGGAAAACCAAAATAAGCTGTTTGTTTGTGGTGAGCATGGTGGTTTTGATTTTCTTATGCAGTCCAATATTGATTTTTTTTCTTCAGATGTATCTTGAGTTGTTAGTTACTTCATTCCAAATATGAAACAGGCACAAACTAACTTGTATTTTGTGAACACTCTGTAAAATGGTTCACTACTGTCTTGGAAAAATCAGGAACCTTCAACAGAGCCTCTATTCCTTCCACCAATCGCCTTACTGTTCCGTAGATGGTCTGCACCTCGAAATCTTCTACATTCCTGTTGCAGCTGGAACACTGACAAGACAGTTACTCTTTAATGTGGAACTAAGATATAATTTTAATGGTAAATACAAATGTCCTTTTATGAAGTTGAATATTTTTACAATCTTGTTAGAAACATGAAATGTCTGAACTTTAACATTTCATGTGCTTCTTGAAATTATTTCCTTTTCTACCCCGTGACCTTTTCAGTATGCTATTATTTCATTGGCTCTCTTTTTCGTAATTCCCCAATAACCTAGACCTTATAGGCAAAGCCTTCATAAAACAAGTTATTCTCTTATTAATATCCTTCAAAACTTATACGAAAATTAAATTCATTTAAGATGATAAATATAAAAAAAAATAGATCATATTAATATAAGAATAAACCCTAAATTCTGTTGTGGAATCTAAAATATCCCTATTTCCTATTCAATATAGGAAATATTGGATCTTGCTTTTTACTTGAATTTGACAATTACTGTTTTTTGATTAGAGCGATTATTTCATATTAATGTAAGTAATTAATATGGTCAACTTTACAACTGCCATTTTGCTATTTCTTTCCTATATGTCTCTTATTTTGTAGTTCTTCTGCTTGTCCTATATCTTCTTGCTTTGTGCTAAACAAATGTTTTTAGCATGCAACTTTAATTCCTCTGTTGATTTTCTATTTGCTCCAGGATTTACAATATGCATCTTACAATCTACTTCACATTAATATTGATCTAATCCAAGAAAATATAGCAACTTCTCTCCATTAAAACTCTATTTCCTTTCTCTTCCTTTGTTTTCTTTTTGCCACAGAAATTATAGTTCTATATGTTATAAACCTAAAAAGAAATCAGAGAAATTTAACTCTTGCTTTATATAATCTTACATTTTTAAATAAAGTGAAGAGAAGAAAGGAGAAGACTTATATACTCTGTGTTTACTGATATATTTACTGTTCTACTGCTTTACATTTCTTCTTGTGGGTTTAAGTTAATTATTCACTCTGGTTAGAAATTTATCAATTTAATTGGTATATTCAGAGAACCAGCTTTTGTTTTGATTGACTGTTTTTCTGTTATTTTCTGTGTTCAGTTCCACCTTGTCTGCCGTTATCTGTATTATTTCCCATTTCCTGTTTGCTTCTGGCTTAACTTTTTCTTTTTTCTTCTTTTTTACTGTTGGTTAATACGGAAGATTAGTTTTTGTCTCTTTTTTAAATGATTGGTAGAGAGGATGAAATTAAAGAGTCAAGTGTGCCCTTTCACCTCCAAAAAAATTAATCCTATGACCATGTAGAGATTTCGATAATTTAAGCTCTTTGTTGTTCTTGCAAAACTATTTGCTATTATAGAGTACTCTTTTTCAGTTAAACACACAAGCCCAGAAGTGCTGATTGCCCCTACTTTTCCTTAATTTCAATCCAAAGATACATGTAAAATCTAACTAATATATAGCATTCATTGTTGAAATCATTATGAATTAAATTTGAAGTATCCAGTAGAGAATACTGAAATACATTTTGGGTCTTTGGTGCTTTTCTGAATAAGCTTAGTACCCAGTGAAAATACTACACCAGAAAAAAGTAGTTAATTTTATTTTTAAAAAGAAAAGGAAACAGCATTCAAATAGAAGGTAGAATGATTAGAGATTATTTTTTGTGATATACACAAGATGTATCTCCAAGAAGAAAGAAAACTATGTCTTAAGTCTTGTGGAAATACATTAATGTTCTTTGTAAAATTGGGTTTGTTTAAAACAATATCTGATAAAAAAAAAGCTTATCTTATTTTAAAACATTGAATTATATAAATGTAAATGTACAAAAATGGAGAGGTATTTCATATGCAATTATCATCAGCAATAGTGAGAGGATATGATTTTGCTTGATGCTATTTAAATATTTTTTTATTTAAATATGGATATTGTTATGCTTTGAATCCATCATTTTTTTATGATAATGGAGAGAAGAAATGAAAATTATTCAAATTTGAGCATTTCCTTCCACAATTTGGGGACTAAAAATTTATATTTCTCCTAGAAGTGTTTATGATGTTGTAGGCAGTCTAAGTGCTCCATATGATTTAACAAAGACAGATAGGGAATGTGTTTAGAGATGTTATACTGAACATAAAATTCATAGTTTAAACAATTTTTTGGAAAGAGTGAAAGAATTTTTGCCAATCATTTGAAAATCAGAGGAAGAAAGCCAATTCTATCAGTTTCTATGCTCAATTTGGTTAAACTCTGTAAATAAATCTTAACTAATCCCATTTTTCTGTCAAGTCCATAGCCAATGGTTTTTAAGATTCATTGTCTACCATATGGTAGCACAAAAAGTTTTCCAGAAGGAGATTTGAATTTCTAGTTCAAAGTACTCATCTGGACATGTGTCAAAACATCTGTTCTTCCTTGAGGGTAGCCAGCCACCCAATTTTTGAATGTCTATATCAGCTCTCAAATTCTCGCAGAACATTAATAAAAGCAATATTTCAAAATGTCTTCTCAAGGGTGTTCTAGAATCAGCACAGAACCATGTAGTATATCTTCAGCAAGTGTGAAGTACATTTTGGAGAATTTGTTAAATGTATCAGCCTTTATAAATGTGCCACCTTTTCAGATTAAAACAAATATGTATGCATAATGAATCCAGGACCATCTATTATTAAAATGTGGGGCTCTTTTGAAAATAAAAGTGGATGTATACTATTATATAAATTACTTGGATGTCTGTAATTCAGCCTTTCAGACCTTGGAAACCAGCTAAGCATACATTATGTAAGGGTCCCTTATTTTCTTTGATTAGTTGATGCTTGTAAACACTATTTCATCATAACAAGTAATTAAATATGAATATATTTTCAGTAATATTTAGAAGTTTTCTTTAGCGAGGAAGAGTGCCTTTGACAAAGCCTGCTTCTGGCACGTGCTGTGACTTAAAAAATGTACTCAGAAAAAATAGAATACTTTTGATAGGCAGGTACGGAACAGAATAGCTGATTCCCAGAAAACAGCGTCTGGTTCAAACTTGTAAATATCATCTTTCAAGGACCACATCAAAAATTTCTCCTCCATAAACAGATCTTTCCATACAAATAGTCCTACCAATTATTTGGCTCCAGGACCATTTTGGCTTCTCTGATGACGTTTTTTACTTTCTTTCGCTAATAAGTGATTGCTGTTGGTTGTCATTGAGTTGCTTCGGCCCTATCGTTGCAGAGTAGAACTGCTACATAGGGTTTTCAAGGCTACGACTTTTTGGAAGCAGATTGCCAGGTCTGTCTTCCATGACACCCCTGGGGAGTTTTAACAGCCAAACTTTTGATTTATAGTCAAGTGCTTCACCACATGGGCCATCCCAGAACAATTACGGATATACATGTCTTTTTTCTCTCTCACTGTAGAATGTATCATTTCCTGGGGTCAGGGGCCATTGTGTTCATCTTCATGTTTTGCTTAGGGCCTAGAAAAATACTTTGTATATTTAAGTATTGAATACACATTTTTATTTGAACTAGAGAAAATTTGGTTTTAAATATATTAATGTAATTAAGTACTTTCAAAGATTGCATTGTTTTCTTTTTCATAAACTACATCAGATAGAACAAACTGACTCATGGTTTTGAGAGATATTAATGTATTTTCAAGGATAAGACATGGAAAATATTTAATATTCTGCATGCAATTGATTAAATATGTAATACCTAAACACTTCACTTAATATCTTGAAGGTAAAATGTAGAATTTATTCATATGGGTACATTTCATGAAAAATAATTTTCTAATAATCTTTACAAAGTTTTGTTTTGGACTCAAATATACCAGTGATTATGGAGATGGCCCAGGAATGGGCAATGTTTTTTTCTGTTGTACATACAGGGTCACTAAGAGTCAGAATCAACTCAAAGTCAAGAAATACATAAGGTCACCCTGAGTCAGAGCCAACTTTACAGCAACTAATGACAACAAATGTTTTGTTTCGGCATGTAGAAGAAGGGGTGGTTGGATGCCAGCAAATAGCTTGCTAGCCTTGACACACGTTGTAATTTATATTGAGACTATTCTAATTTAAACTTTTACATTCTGAGAAAAAAACCCCTACTTGTTTATTCTTTAGTGTGTTAATATATTATATATTGTTATTCAATTTTTGTTCTTAAGTTAAACAAATCCTAAATTTTTTTTCTTTCTCACACTGCACATGACTGAAGTTGATATCAACATATAGCTTATGTCTCAAAAAATACAATGAATTGTGGTAATTTCCTTCCCCTCCAACTTCCTTTTTTTTTTTTTTCATTTGTCTTCATTCTATAGATGACTTTTTTTTTTTTTTAAAGGAATGGTGCAGGATACCTACAAAATCATAGTCTTTTTATGGGTGAATTTTTTAAAACTGTTGAATCATTCTTTATATTCATAAATAAACTCAAGGCTTTTATAAACTTGTTTAAAGGATGTTCTATAATTTTTAAGCCATTATTGCCATGTCTCTCTAATACAGCTTTTCCTTTCCTTCTCCCACCATGTTTTTCTCTCATTCTCTTTTTCTGTCTCTCTCCCTCTCCTCTCCTCTCCCCTTTCTTTCAGAGTTTGGCAGCTCAAAATTATACAGAGGTGCCTAGAAAGACAGCCCTTGTGATAGGTTCCAAAAGGTGACAACCTCAAAATCCATATGGAGCAGTTCTATCCTGCACATAGGGGGTCTCCATGAGCTGGAAGTAACTCAGTGGCAACTGACAACAACACAGTTTTGTCTGTTTTAGTGTTTTTCAAACTGAACTGCATACTGGAATCACCTTGGAAATATAAAGCATTCCGATGACGGGGTCCTTCCTTCAGAGTTTTGGATGTTGTGGATTGTGACCTGAGTAGAAGAATTTTTAAAAACTTTCCAGGTGACTGTATTGTGCAGTAGGTTTGAGAACCACTGGGGTATTTTATTAATATTCTCAAAGAAACACTTCTAGATTTATTAATCCTCACAATTGCTTCCTGGTTTTCTCTGTATTAATAAATGTTGTCATATGTATTATAGCTGTTTATTAAATTTATACCATTTTTAAAATTTTTTATGCCTTTTTCTTTTCCCTCACTCTTTTCATGAGTTAGATCATTAGGTCATTACTTTTCTGTACTCCCCTCTTGATCTATCCTTTTAAGATGATGAATTCCCCTTTAAATAATGCTTTTAACTTCATTCCATATGTAATCCTTTTGTTTCCGTTCAATTCTAAATGTCTTCTATATTTCAGCTTAATGACTTCAAAAATATCTGGGTGTATATGAACTCATGCATGCTATGTGTTTTTTATTTTTAAATGCAGAGGCATTTTCTGGTTTTCTTATCATTATTGTATCACTCTTTGAATTCAAGTAATGTTTTTAGTCTTTGCCCAGGTGTTTTCTCTAGATTAACACAGGCACAGTTGTGATGAATCTGTCATATGAAGGGATTTATATTAACTAATGGTGCATGTTTTGTTATCTATTTTTAAAAAAGTTAATTTTTTAATATCTTCTATGTCCTTACTATTTTTTGTAACTTAATGTATCATTTATGTATATCATTTATGAATGGTATATCCTACAGTGTTTACAAGACACATGGCTGTATTTTTTATTCTTCTGAATTGGTGCTTTATTACATAATGACTTTTTTTTCATGCTCTTATTCTTGCCTTAAATAGTATTTAGTATGATATTAATATTGCTATAATGTTTCTTTTTTTTAAATAATTTCTTTCACCATTTTTTTCATTGTACTTTGAATGAAGGTTTACAGAACAAACTAGCTTCTCATTAAACAGTTAGTACTCATATTGTTTCATAATATTGGTTAACAAACCCACGACACATCAACACTCTCCCTTCTCGATCTTGGGTGCCCTATTACCAGATTTTCTGTCCCCTCCTGTCTTCTACTCCTTACTTCTAGGCTGGTGTTCTCCTTTAGTTTCATTTTTTTTTTTTTATTGGACTGTCTAATCTGTGGCTGAAGGGTGACCCTCAGGTGTGAATTCATTACTGAGCTAAAAGGTTGTCCAGAAGCCCTACTCTCGGGTTTCTTCAGTCTCTGTCAGATCAGTAAGTCTAGTCTTTTTTGTGAGTTAGGATTTTTTTCTAACAGATGAATGGGTAAACAAACTGTGGTACTTATACACAATGGAGTATTATGCAACAGTAAGGAACAAAGATGAATCTGTGAAGCATCTCATAACACGGATGACTCTGGAGGGCATTATGCTGAGTGAAATAAGTCAACCACAAAAGGACCAATATTCTATGAGACCAAAAACCAAACACATTGCTGTCAATCCCGACTCACAGCAACCCTATAAGTCAAAGAAGAACTGCCCCATAGAGTTTCCAAGCAGCGCCTGGTGGATTTGAACTGCTGACCTTTTGGTTTGCAGCTGTAGTACTTAACCACTACACCACCAGGGTTTCCACCACTACTGTAAAAACTCATGAAAAGGCTCTATACAAAAAGAAAAAATCCTTGATGGTTACGAGGGAGGTGAGGGGTGGGGATGGAAAAACACTTAATGGACAATAGATAAGTGGAAACTTTGGTGAAGGGTAGACAGTACACAGTACTGGGAAAGCCAGAATAACCTGTACAAGATCATGGAAGCTCCATAGGCACATCCAAACTCCCTGAGAGACCAAATTGCTGGGCTGAGGGCTACGAGGACCATGGTCTTGGGGAACATCTAGCTCAACTGGCATAACATAGTTTATAAAGAATATATTCTACGTTCTTTTTTGGTGAGTAGCATCTGGGGTCTTAAAAGCCTGTGAGCGGTCATTTTGAATACTCCACAGGTCTCAACCTTACAGGAGCAAAGAAGAATAAAGAAAACTAAAGATACAAGGGAAAGATTAGTCCAAAGGACTAATGGACCACATCTACCACGGCCTCCACCAGACTGTGTCCAGTGCAAGTAGATGGTGCCCGGGTACCACCACTGACTGCTCTGAGCGGAATCACAATAGAGTGTCCCAGACAGAGCTGGAGGAAAATGTAGAATAAAATTCTAACTTAAAAAGAAAGACCAGACTTGCTGGCCTGACAGAGACTAGAGAAACCCTGAGAGTATGGCCCCTGGACACCATTTCAGCTTGATAATGAGGCCACTCCTGAGGTTCATGCTTCAGCCAAAGATTGAACAGGCCCATGGAACAAAACAAGACTAAAGGGGTGCAGTAGCCATGGGGTGGGGCTGGAAGGCAGGAGGGAACAGGAAAACTGGTTTTAGGGAGTCCAGGGTTGAGAAGGTAGAGTGTTGACATGTCGTGGGTTTGTTAACCAATGGCATAGAACAATGTGTGTACTAACTATTTGATGAGAAACTAGTTTGTTCTGTAAACCTTCATCTAAAGTACAATTAAAAAAAAAAGGAATTTTATCCTACATTTTTCTCCAGCTCTGTCTGGGGCCCTCTATTGTGATCCCGCTCAGAGCAGTCAGTGGTGATACCTGGGCACCATCTAGTAGTACTGGACTCAGTCTGGTGGAGGCCATGGTAGATGTGGTCCATTAGTCCTTTGGACTAATCTTTCCCTGGTCTCTTTAGTTGTCTTTATTCTTCTTTGCCCCCAAAGGGGTGAGGCCAGTGGAGTATCCAAGATGACTGCTCACAGGCTTTTAAGACCCCAGATGCTACTCACCAAAGTAGAATGCAGAATATATTCTTTATAAACTATGTTATGCCAATTGAGCTAGATATTCCCCAAGACCATGGTCCCCACAGCCCTCAGCCCAGCAATTCAGTCTCTCAGGGAGTTTGAATGTGACTATGGAGCTTCCATGACCTTGCCTTGTGCAAGTTATGCTGACTTCACCAGTACTGTGTACTGTATTACCCTTCACCGAAGTTTCCACTCATCTATTGTCTGTTTAGTGTTTTCCATACCCACTCCTCCCCTCCCTTGTAACCATCAAAGATTGCTTCTTTTTGTGTGTAAAACTTTTCATGAATTTTTATACTAGTGGTCTTATATTTGTCCTTTTGTGGTTGACTTATTTCACTCAGCATGATGCCCTTCAGAGTCATCCATGTTGTGACATGCTTTGCAGATTCATAGTTGTTCTTTACCATTGCGTACTACTCCATTGTGTGTACATATCATAGTTTATCGATTCATCTGTTGATGGACATCTAGGTTGTTTCCATATTTTTGCTATTGTGAACAATGCTGCAATGAATATGGGCATGTATATGTCTATTTGTGTGATAAATCTTATTTGTTTAAGTTATATTCCTATGAGTGGGATTTGTGGATGTTACGGTATTTTGATTTCTAGCTTTCTAAGGAAGCGCCACATCATTTTCCAAAATTGTTGTACCATTTTGCATTCTCACCAGCAGCACATAAGAGTTCCAATCTCCCTGCAGCCCTTCGAACATTGGTTATTTATTTATTTATTTATTCGTGCCAGTAATGCCGGGGTGAGATGGTATCTCATTGTGATTTTGATTTGCATTTTTTTTTTTAATGGTTAGTGATGCCAAACATATCTTCATGTATCTGTTAGCTGCTTGAATATTTTCATTGGTGAAATGTCTATTTGTTTCTTACCCCCATTTTTTAATTGGATTATTTCTCTTTTTGTCATAGAGGTGCTGGATTTTCCTTTAGATTTTAGAGATTAGAGCTTTGTCTGATTTGTAATAGCCAAAAATTCTTTCCCAGTCTGTAAATTCCCTCTTTATGCTTTTGGTGAAGTCTTTTAATGAGCATTAAGTGTTTGATTTTTAATAGATTTCAGCTATTCAGCTTATCTTCTAGAGTTTGTGTGTTGTCAGTTATGGTTTGTATCCTGTTCATCTTGTGTATTAGGTCCTCTGTTGTTGATCCTATTTTTTCTTCTATGATCTTTATATTTTTTGGATTTATGTTTAGGTCTTTGATCCATTTTGAATTAGTTTCTGTGCAGTGTCAGGTATGTACCCTGTTTTGTTTTTTTGCAGAAGGACATCCAGTTTTGCCAGCACCGTTTGTTGACAAGACTGTCTTTTCCCCATTTGGTGGATTTTGGGCCCTTGTAGACGATCAGGTGGCCATAGGTGGATGGATTTACATCTGGGTTGTCAATTCTGTTCCATTGGTCAACGTAGCTGTCATTGTACCAGTACCAGGCTTTTTTGACTACCATAGCTATATAATAGGTTCTAAGGCCAGGCTTTAATCCTCTTCTTCAATAGTGCTTTACTTATCCAGGACTTCTTCCCTTTCTATGTAAGGTTAATGACAAGTTTTTCCATCTCTTTAAAGAATGTTGTTGGTATTTAGATTGGGGTTGCATTGCATTTATAAATCACTTTGGGTAGAATTGTCATTTTCACAATGTTGAGTCTACCTATCCATGAGCATGGCATTTGTTTCCATTTATGTGTATCTCTTTTGGTTTCTCTCAGTAGTGTTTATAGTTTTCTTTGTATAGGCCTTTATATCCATGGTTAGATTTATTCCTAAGTATTTCATCTTTTTAGGGGTTATTATAAGAGGTATTATTTTCCTATTTTCCTTTGTTGGTGTATAGGAATCCAGCTGATTTTTTTTTATGTTTATCTTGTATCCTGCTACACTGCTGAATCTATTAGTTCCAGTGGTTTTCTCATGGAGTCTTTTGGGTTTTCTATGTATAGTATCGTATCATCTGCAAATAGGGACAGTTTTACTTATTCCTTACCAATTTGGATGCCGTTTGTTTCTTGCCATATCGCTATAGCTAGGAATTCCAGCACAATGTTAAACAGGAGTGGTGATAAAGGGCATCCTTGTCTTGTACCTGTTCTCAAGGGGAATGTTTTCAGTGGCTCTTCATTAAGAATGATGTTGGCTATTGGTTTTGTATAGATGCCCTTAGTTATATTGAGGAATTTCCCTTCTGCACCTATTTTATCGAGAGTTTTTATTAGGAATCACTGTTTGACTTTGTCAAATGCCTTTTCTGCATCAATTGAAATGATCATGTGATTCTTTTATTTATGTGGTGGATTACGTTGATTGATTTTCTAATGTTGAATCATCCTTGCATACCTGGTATGACTCCTACTTGGTCATGGTGTATTATTTTTTTGATATGTTGCTGAATTCTAAGAGGGTCTTCATTGGTCCAACAAATCTTACTCTTTACTAAATGCTAATAGAAAAAGATAAGAGTAGAAAATATGTGGGTCTTCTCTGCTGTTTATGAGTTGCTTGGGGGAAAGTTTCCCTCAAAGATGTTTTCCAAGATTGTCCTAGCTATGTTCTTTATGGAAACCCTGGTGGTGTAGTGGTTAAGTGCTACGGCTGCTAACCAAAGGGTTGGAAGTTCAAATCCACCAGGCGCTCCTTGGAAACTCTATAGGGCAGTTCTACCCTGTCCTATAGGGTCGCTATTAGTCGGAATTGACTCGACGGCACTGGGTTTCATTTTTTTTTTTTGGTTTATTGTCTTTATACCTCAGTTTATAGTCCCTGCACTGAGAATCTCCTGTAACTGGAAGAAAGAGCTATAATATTGGAGATGGTGAGGAGTAGCAGTGGGCTGCAAAGCAGAGCAGGGCAGAGCAGGACAGCTGCTGTGAGGTTGCTGACTCAAGAGCAAGAGCTGAGTGCCTTTGGGCAGAAAGCTTGAAGGCTTGCCAGAGGAGCTAAAAGCATTGCAGTACTTGCCTATGCATGGCAGAGGCCTGAGTGTGTTCTGTGCAGAGGTTACATCCTTCTCCACACACTTTGAGCAGCGTCGCAAATGTCACACAGGCCCTCTGGCAGCACAGGCCCAGGTAGCATGGTAGGCACCAGAAGGGCCCAGCTGCAGAGGCTCAGTAGATCCTGTGCAGGGCTCTTCAGGTCAGTGAGGCAAAGCCCAGTAAGGCACAGCAGCAGAGAAGAAGCCAGGTGGAACATGGTGGTGGCTGGAGGCAGCAGTGATGTGAACACAGCGTCTGTCCTGAACCACAGCTTGCTCGCTCAGTAGTGAGAATGGGCATGGGTAATTTAGGAAAGGGTATGAGGTTTTCTTATTGAGAATCTGTTGTTACTGTTTACTGTTTGCTTTATATAAATAATAGTAATGCCTTTCACTTTGGCAACACTGCGTTAAGTGTCTCATGTGGTCGACTCAATCACAGATGAACGTAGCATCTGCAGAATGGTTGATTCCAGTGGGTGTAAGAGTCTGATTACTAGCAGACAAATGGCTGCCTGCAAGTTTGAGGCACAACATGTCTGTATACGCAATCCAGCTAGACAGACATGTACCCACCATTTACAAACATCACAGAAAGTCGATTTCCCAAGGTGGTTGTAACATTTAAAGAATTACTTTTTATAACAATGACAAAAAGTATTTTAACAAACATTTACAAAAGCATTTTCATATTAAGAGTCAATCAAAAAGTATACAGCTAAAAATTAAGAATAAATATACAGAGATATTTTGGGAAGATTAGACATATTTTTTGGTTGTTGTAATGATTTTGGCATTTGTCTAATATATAATTTGTTGTCATTTTCTTTGTACTTAGACACAAACACACACCTACTTTTGCAGGTGTAGTTAAGAATGCATCCCTGTTTTTCAAAGATTCAGGCCTGGAAAAATTTTGACCTATTCTAGGTACCCACTTTAGAATGATACCAAGACTCTTAAACTATAACCAAATTATGATATGAAGCTCTTAGGGTTATAATCTACCATTAACCCTTAGCTATAAACAATAAAATACATTGATACATCATAGTAATTTCAGTGATAGCAATTCCCTGTTGCCCTGACTATAAATGAAGTTTATATCAAACTTTTGGTATAATTTCCTTAAACTCAGAAATATGCATGCAAATTGAAGTTTTGATCCTATATAAAACAGCACATGAGCAGGATTTTGCAATCCAGTTATCATTTCTAAGTACCAATCCATAAAGTAGGAATGTCCAGGCAAAATGAAGTAAAGAACATTCAAGTTGTGGTAAAGGGATGTAGATGAACCCATATTCACAAAACATCAACATGTTTCAGGCACTGTTATGAAATTTTTATGCATATTTTTCATTAAATTCTTATTTTCCTTCAAAGAATGTTTTATATTAAATTTATATTTAAAAAAGCTAAATAGATTGGCCCAAAATCACATATCTTCTAAGCTTTATAGTTAGTATCTGACACTAAGTTGCAATTGTCTGCAAAATATAAAAATTTGAGTATTAAATGCAACTTGTACTAGCATAGGAAAGCAAGGAAATGGGTATTTAGAGCAAAAATAACTGAAAATGATGGACTACAAATTACGTCATTTATAGGAAGGAATATGTAGACAGCTCAGAGTGGTGTCAACATAAACAACTCAGGCGAGTGTTAGGATTTAAACATTCAACCTAAATGCTGTCCCCCCAAAATATATTCCTTATGTTTTAAAATCTATTTGCTCCTGTCTCTCAAAAATGATGTAATGTTTTCCAAAGAGTTTTATTTTAAATTGCTGTGCTTTTAATCAGACTTTGAAAATCCCTTGGAGATTGTAATAATTTCAGCAACTTTTCTTTACTTTACGAAACTGTTTTGATATTTATCCTTTGAAAACAAATTTGAATGTTGTGTGATGAAAGATATTTTCTAATGTGGAACATTTTCGAAGGACATATTTCCTTGAGAGGAACAGCTCCAGAAAGCAATCAATCTTTCTATTTCAGGTGATCTACAGTCATGCTTTGGTACAGAGAGGGGCAGGTGCATCATCATTGTGAAGTCGCTGAAATAAAGAGGCCAAAGAAAATATTTAGATCCTGAGACATTCATTTAAAGTAACAATATAAAACTGGTAAGTTTCATCCTTTTTATTTTTTCTTCAAATTTTTTAGTCATTATATTACAACTGCAAAAAAAATTATTGTAACAAATACAAAAATGTAATAAAACAAAGACTAAACTAGTGACCACCCACCTACCCCTTCTCCATCTCCACCCCCATCTCATTTGCCTGAGATGACCAATTCACCTCCTTAGAATGTATAATTTTGTTTATTATTTCATGATCATTTAAGAACATTGCAAATATATACATATATAAATGTAATTTCAAATAAGAATGTGCTTTTTAAAATACTCTTTGGCTGGCTCTTTTGACTTAATAAGCATTGTAGTAACTGTCTAATCAGCCCTACATATCACAAATATATTTACAAGTCAAATGTTTGTCTTTTGGTGTTCTTATGACTTTGGATATATAATAGGAAAAATAAAATCTATAAATTATGGTACATACTGGTCTTTTAAGTTTTCTGAATATTGTTTTCCTCAAAATTATCACTTAATCACAGATACACATATTAACTCTTAGATTTTTAAGAATATTTATATTCGTTCTTTAACATACCTGAAATGTATTTTTGTATATTGGCTAAAATTTAGATAGTAAATTTGGCTATCACAATTTATTGAATTAATGTAATTTATTGAATGTCCCTGCTCTAAGAAGCTCCCAGACTAGAGGAAGATTGATGACAAGGATCTTTCCCCAGAGCCACAGAGAGAGGAAGCCTTCCCCTGGAAGTGGCACCTGAATTTGGACTTCTAGCTTCCTAGACTGTGAGAGATTGAATTTCTGTTTGTTGAAGCCATCCACATGTGGTATTTCTGTTATAGCAGCACTAGCTAAGATAGTTACTTTATCATAAATTTTAATATTTGGTGGGCTTCTGCCTTAACTCTTCTTTTTTTCAATTAGTTATGGACAAATATGCAAATTATATTCATGTGATCTGTTAAAAAACAGTCTATTGCGTTCTGACAGACACTACATAATGTAAATTTAAACTGAGCAATACATTAAGATTTTTTGAATGTTTACTCTTTCTAAAACTCATTCTTTTGTGCATATCTTGCCTCTATCTTTGCATCATGGGGTTATTATCTTCTTATTTGCTTCTTTTAATATTCCCTTTAGTGAAAGTCTGCTGGTGACAAGTTCTTTCAGTTTCACTTGTCAGAAAATGGCTTATTTTGTCTTACTTTTTGCAGGTTTTTTCTTCTGGCTATAATCCTCTTGGTTAACAATTATTTGATTTCAGCATTTTCAAAGATATCATCCCATTGTCTTCTGTGAGGCTTGTAATAAGAGGGTATTAGAAAAGGCATAGGATTTGGGCTTGTAAAGGTAACTTTTTGGAGGGTCCAAGGAAACAGGGCCTTATTCTGAACTGGGTAGTTTCAGAATCTTATATTGAATAGAAATTTGTAGTAATTCTTCTCAAATGTACCGTATTTTTAAGCAAATAATGTGGTCCTTTGCCAACCATGCCCTCTCCACACACAGTGTTTTCATAAACATCGCCATGTTATTTTTTTTTTGCAAGTTGCTATAAAAACATTAGCATCATATTAACATATGTGGCAGTTACTGGAGGGTTTCAACATTTTGATGGGAAAAAGTAGAGATGGCATCATATTGTTGTTTTATGAAAAATCTTAATTAATTCTTATATGCCCAAATTGGTAAAGACTCATTGTCCTACCAGGAAAATGCCCTTTTATTCCTCTTTAATGGACCAGATATGATATAAATATTTATGGAGGGCATTGTGCATAACAGATGATAAATGTCTTTATAAGTAAACAAATTTTGATATAAATTCCTGCTAAGGAAACACAAGTAGAATGCATTGAGTAAAGCAGCATTTCTGAATTCCAGACGAAAGCATTTTTTTACAAAGTTTACCTCATCAGGTTTTTGTAGATGATTTGAAATTATATTATATAGTATATATAATATATATTGGAAATTACACTATCTAACTATCTAGCGGGAGCCCTGGTGGTGAAGTGGTTAAGAGCTCAGGCTGCTAAACAAAAGTTGGCAGTTCAAATATACCAGCACTTTTTGGAAACCATATGGGGCAGTTCTACTTTGTCCTATAGGGTGGAATGAGTTGGAATTGAATTGACGGCACACAACAACAACAAAATCAATCTAGTATTCATCACACAGTAAGAACACAATATATCACTGGGTATTGTTATTAAAAATACTTTATTATTAGTTATTAGAATATGTCTCCTAACATTCATAAATATCCCACAAACAACTATACACAATTTTATAAGTTGACACTTATAGATTTTTTTTATGAAAGTTATAAGTTTTAACCTATTTATGGAATTAATTGTTAGTGTCAAAGACATGGCCACTATCTTCTTCTGCATAGTGAGAGGTGAGTTGTTCTTTACATGGATGTAAAACATACACAACTTTTTTTGTAGCCAAGCATGTGATTTGCCACAGAATAAATAGAAGATGGCATGAAAGGGGAAAAACACTCTTACAGCTCTTGTGGGTTACTCACTGAGCACTAAAACAAAGTGCCAAGCAAAATATCTAATCATTGTTATCATGCACACAGTCTTATTTTAAAATTAGACCACTTTTGTAGGTTTGATTATTAAATTTCTAATATCTCTGATATCTACATCTTCAGAACAAAAGATGCAGCATTTTAGGTGATTTCAAAAACGTTCTTATGTGATGTGACCTAATATAATGGTTCATCTGAGTTTTGCAATGACTTACTTTACATTGTCTACAGAGAAATAGATTTTAACAGGGTAGGCATCTGAGTACTTTCTCCAAATTTTAGATATGAAAAAAGAGATGGTATTTCCTTCTGTTCACATTAACATTCCCCTCCAGAAAAGCTACCAGATAGAAAGACAGAACCCTTTAAGTATTTATGATCATAATACTTAAATGTATTAATTAATTTCTCTCTAGTATATTTAAACAGTTTTAATGAGTATTTAAATGTGCAAAATAGTTACTGGGTCCTATGCAAAGCACAAAGATGAGCAAAATAGTTTCTTCGCCAAAGAACATGACATCGAAATTCAAGGAAGGTAATAAAAATGTCAGGAAAGAAGTCAGAGTGCCTCTGAATCTGAATGAATGACAAAACTGTTTTCAAACAGAGATGTCCTCAAAGGAGAGAAGGTGTTTGATTTGGTCCTTATGAGGTGACAGTCGCTGATCTGATTTCCGAAATTTTCAGGAAAGCAGCGGTTTAGTGTTCATCTGTAAAGGATGTTTTGATTTGTCTTCAGCGTGTTCAGAGTGTGCAGGAGGCTTTGTCAATGGTCTTCTTACTAAGAAATCTGTTCAGCTCAATCTTTCCAGTTTAACGGAGTGCAGCTTCTAAATGCTTCTTAACAAAGCCTGGGTGTCAAAAACCCTTTTTCTTTATGTAGGAATAATTAGACATAGAGTGTTGCACTGTAAAAAACTCAAAAATAAGAAAACTGTTTTCATCATGAAAAAAATCACCAGCCTATGGTTTAACCTGGAAGTTATTTCTTTTGATTTAAGATTTAATACATTTATCTCAGCCTATTTTTTTTATATAGCTCCTTTCTAAGTAGGCAAAATCACATCTATCATTTCTGTTTACCAAGATAAAAGCTGATCGTGGCAAGAAGAAATGTTATTTAAGCTACTACCTGTCTATTATTATCAAATCCCCTGATCTACCATTTATTTCTTTTCCATTTGATATTGTGAAATGCAATTTCATGATAACTCACTATTTCTTACAGATAGTAGTATTGTTTAAGGATTTGTTGATTAACACAATTTTGGGGGTGTCGGCTTGCTTCATAACCTTTACGTTTTATGTTTTCTTTGAATGGAGTGCTCTTCCTCCCAAATATCCACACCACTTATTTTTTCACCTTCTTCCATTCTTTGCTCCAAGGTCACCTTCTCCAAGTAGCTTACCCTTGACTACTCAATTTAAACATACATCAGCTTTACTGCAATCTCAGTCTATTTCTCTGCTGCATTTTCCTCTACAGAGTATTCTGCGGTCACTCGAAAGAAAGGTGATCCAACAAAAAGCAGAAATTATCGAACAGCATCATTAATATCACATGCAAGTAAATTTTTGCTGAAGGTCATTCAAAAGCAATTGCTGTAGTACATTGACAGGGAACTGCTAGAAGTTCAAGCTGGATTCCGAAGAGGGTGTGGAAGGAGGGATATCATTGTTGATGTTACATGGATCTTGGCTGAAAGCATAAAATGCCAGAAAAAAATTTACCTGTGCTTTATTGACTATGCAAAGGCATTTGACTGTGTGGATCATGACAAATTATGGATAACACTGTGAAGAAGGGGAGTTTCAGAACACTTAATTGTGCTCATGGGGAACCTGTACATAGACCAAGGAGCAGTTGTTTGAAAGCAAGGGGATTCTGCATGGTTTAAAGTCAGGAAAGGTATGCGTCAGGACTATATCCTTTCACTATACTTATTCAACCTGTACACTAAGCAAATAATCCCAGAAGCTGGACTATCTGAAGAAGAACAGAGCATCAGGATTGGAGGAAGGCTCATTAACAATCTGCGATATGCAAATGACACAAACTTTGCTTGCTGAAACTGAAGAGGGCTTGAAGCACCTACTGATGAAGAGCAAAGCCTTCAGTATGGATTGCACCTTAACGAAAAACAAAAATCCTCACACTGGACCAATAACAAACATCATGATCAACAGAGAAAATATTGAAGTTGTCAAGGATTTCATAATACTTGAATCCACAATCAACACCCATGGGAGCAGTAGTTAGTAAATACAAAGACATGTTTCAGTGAGCAAATGTGCTACAAAAGACCTCTTTAAAGTGTTGAAGAACAAAGAGGTCATTTAGAGGAGTAAGGTGCACCTGACTCAAGCCATGGTATTTTCAGTCACCTCGATTGCATGTGAAAGCTGGACAGTGAATAAGAAAGATTGATGAAAAATTACATTTATTGGTGAAGAATATTGAATATACCATGAACTGCCAAAAGAACAAACAAATCTGCCTTGGAAGAAGTACAGCCAGAATGCTCCTTAGAAGCTAGGATGGTGACATTTTTTCTCGTGTATTTTGGACATGTCATCAGGGGGGATTAGTCCCTGGAGAAGGATGTCATCCATGGTAAAGTAGAGGGTCAGCAAAAAAAAGGGAGAATCTCCACTAGTTTGATTGACACAGTGACTGCAACAATGAGCTCTAGCATAACAACAATTGTGAGGATGGCACAGGACTAGACAGCATTTTGTTCTGTTGTACATAGGGTCACTATGAGCCAGGACTAACTAGAAGATGCCCAACAATGACAACAAACTACTTGTAGTTATAATCCCATTTGGGAATGGGTTTACATTGTTATGTTTATAAGGCAGTATTATTGTACGGTAGAGTCTGTCTTAAGCCAGTCACTTTTTGAGATGTAAAACTAGCAGATCGGGCACTGAAGAAGCAAGTAGAGATAGGAAAGATAGATGCCAAGCCATATGAAGATCACCAAGGAACAAGGACCTTCTTCCAGAGCCAACAGAAAGAGACAGCCTTCCTCTAGAGCAATGAGTCGCTATGAGTCCTGTACAGCCAGTGTCCTGAATTTGGACTTCTAGCATCCTAAACTATAAGAAAATAAATTTCTGATTGTTAAAGTCAGCCATTTGTGGCATTTCTGTCATACAGCATTAGGTAACAACGGCAGAAGCACAACTCTGTGATGCTGACTCTCGCTACTTGCGTTCTGTGCATATCATAAGCACACTAACTGTATCAAGACAATCAAAGAGTATATCAAATAATAGCACAAATAATCCTTTTATATACTAAAGAATAAGGCATAATCCAAAGTAGCTTATTTGTCACATAAATCACACACGGAAACAGTACATTTAGATAAATCTTCTGATATACAATGGAGATGAAGTAGAGAAAATTACTTCTAAATAGGAATGTTTTCACAGCTTTCATTTCCAAAATAGACACTGAATATGACATTTAAAATATGAATAAACCAAATGATAGTCATTTAGTCATTTTTAATCTTTGTAAATGCTTTTTGGATTTTTCCTCCTCGTTTCTTCTCTATCAATCCTATTTTATTTTTGTTTTACTCACTTCTTCAATCACTTCATTAGATAAGCTCCACTCAGAGAAGATTGCCTTTTTACAGTGCTTTAATGGTGCTTCATGCTGCACCTGGTGTCAACAAAATTTATGAATTGCCTTTGAAAAATACATTGGGCAATTTCGCATACCTCTACTTTACTTACGAATGTTTCATTTCTACTGTATTTTTACAAAAATAAGTTTGAGGGTGTACTAATTATCAAAAACAAGTACAAGAATTGCAATGTGGCTTTCACCTATCTCAAAACCTCACATGTTTAGTGATAGCTGTTATTAATCTAAAGACCTGTATTCTGTGTACCTCTTAATACTATAGCGCTCTAGACAGTCGTATATGTAAAATTCATTTTGGAACACCCGGCACTTCAAAAATATATAACTGACACTTGAATTTCTTCTAGTATGTTAGAAGAAATTCCTAATCCCCGTTGTTTTCATTACCAAAAAAGTCACAAATTTGCAATATAAAAATAAAAACTAACTCTGCATATAGAATGAATGTAATTACATATAATATGTATACACAAATACACACACATATATGTATAAGCATTTATGTATGTATGTGTGTATACATATTTTCTATGTATATATACACATTATATATATATATAATATATGTATATACATTTTATAGAGAGAGAAAGGAAGGGGAGGGGAGGGGAGGAGAGGGGAGAGAAACTACCTCGATAATGGTTTCAACTTCTCTGTTGAATCACCTTGTTTCCACACCATTCCAACAACCAACTCTATAGTCACAGCTTGGAATTTGAAATACGGTGATATCGATTATACTCCATTTCAGAGCTTTCAAGTGCTTTATCTATCTCACTTCCTTATTCTTACTAGAAAGCCCTTCAATCTCTACCTCAAATCCCTTAATCTCTTCCCCTTATCAGTGTCAGACACAATTTGTTGATACTTAATGTCCTGGGTTTCTTCTCTTTCTTTCACCTTTTCTCCTGTGATTAAACAACACCAATCAATTTTTCTAACTCTTCAGCATTTTCACACATTCAGATTTGTTGCCACTCATGGACCCAACCCTTCTGTAGCTCCGTGCGACCGTTTGTATTTTTGTTGTGTTTGTTTGTTTGCTTATTTTTTCTTGTGTATATGTGTAGAAAAATACCAATATTGATAAAAATGAGCAATGCCAAAATTGTAATTTTAAGTAGCAGATAGTAATTTGTAAAAAAAAAAAAAAAGTTTCAATTGCAGTTTAAGAAGTATTATATTTTCCACTAGTCATCTTCCTTTTTGTCCTCAATGAGAGTGTCCTAAACTAATAACAGGACACCCAACTCTCTATGTATGGCACACAGCCTTCTAATAAATACCTTTGCTTTCTACTTTACAAAGTAAGTGGAAGACATTAGGATTAAGACCGGAGAGACTGTGAAAGATAACAGCTCTGCTCCATGTTACATCTGAAAAGGGCTAAAAGTGAATCATTTTTCTCTGAACATAGCTATGTACTAATTTTTGCCTTCCATGTGTCTTGCTTTGTGAAATCTATTTTGAGATTAAAAGAAGCAAGAAAGTTTACAATTGCACAATAAAAGGCTACATTCCCCCAGTTTTCTTACCTCCAAAATAAAAGAATCCTTTTATACATACGGCAGAGAGAAAAAAAAAAAGGGAAGGTGGAATGGCTTATATTTTTGGTTTCTGTTATATTGTTGTGTTGCTTCCAAAAGATTTCTTTGCTTATATATAGAAACTAATTTAAGTTTCATTCCTAAAATTTCAAAACATACCTGCAATATGTTCATTCCTGAGGTAAGGCTTATCATAATTACAATAAAAAAATCACATAACAGAGAATCTGGAAACCTGTGTCAAAACCTGAAGCAACACATTTAAAGATAATGCAGATATTGATTACTCTTGGTGTATAGGTACCTAAAATTTTATTCAATATATAACACAATGAATTTAAACATTCAATACAGATCCCCCAGTATTTGCTGCATTAGCTATTAAGAGTTGCTAAAAGCATACTACCTCTATTAGAATGTAAGTACAGACTTACATTCTGTATTGTATGCACCTCAAGGTTAGACTCCTTGCATTTAAGATTATTGATCTTGAATTTACTTCTACTAAAATTAGGATTTGCTATCAAACAGTTTTATTACTAGCATAAATTGAATGTCCATAAAACTTTAAGTGCTCTACAACATTATGGGAATAGGTGAATGACAGAAAGGTGTTGAATTTTCTGGTTTCCTTCTCCTTTTTTAAAAAAAGGACTGCATACTCATTTCAGTTAGGAAAATTGTATTGCAAATATGATTAACTAATAACCACCCTATCGAGCATAATTTTTACCTTTGAATTTCACTCATTTGTAAAATGAATTATTGCTCTTGGTAAAAGTTGTGTAATATGTTACCGTATGTTGTGCAAGATCTCAAATGGTCATTAGAATTTGAAACACTTCAATTAATGCCAGGAATGGGAAAAGAGCCAATACAAAATTATTAGTCATTGTAAATTAATTCTGTATTATTGTGTTAGCAGGAAACATTTTTTAAGTGACAAAAAATCTAGAGAATTAGTTAGCCATTAAAAGGAAAATGTTAAAAAAAGAAAAGAAACAATACGTAGATGATGTATATTTTACCTTGGGGTGTTTGTTAGAATGAATTGCACAATTCTTGAAATGCTTCTCTCACCTTACTGTAAAATTTATAGTAGTTTATAGGTTGATGAAACATTGACAATTAAAATTGAAGTGCAAATTAATCAAAGAATAATTTATTCTCATTGATTCAATGATATTATCATATGCAACAATGGATTTTACTTTACATCATAAATACAGGACTTATTAGTCTGACTTATTAGTCAGAGGGGCATGAGGCTGTTAATGGAATCTTTTTTTTTTTTCGGTTTTTAGGTGTAACATATATAAATGACAAATAAAATTTTGAAATAAAGAAAAATGAAAATTGTGACTTTTTAAGTAAATGAAGTACTTGGGTTAAGAGCAGAACATATTTTATCAGTAATTAATGAAAGACAATTCTACTACAAAAATGTGTTTCATAATTTGAAATGCAACTAAACACTTAATATTCATTCTAAGTGTATTAAGGATCCCACTACATCCATCACATCACATTCTTTTTTTCTTCCTTCATCTCTTTGCTTTTTTTTTTAAGACTCTTGTTCTTTTTCATGTTCTTCTGTCAGAATGCCCCACGGTTCATTCCTTCAATGACTACTTGATCTACACTAATTCCTTAGAAGATTTCATAATCTCATAGCTGACAATGTCATGCATAATCTGACATTTTCCAAAGTATATATCCAGTTAGGTGTCCTTCCCTGAATCCAGGCTCATTAGTCCAGCTGTGTACTCAATAAGTCTACTAGAATGGTTAAAAGAAACTTCCATGTTAACATGTTCAAATGTGAGATCCTAATATCCTCGTTTCACCCCTGCCAAAAAAGAGTCGTTCAAACAAGCACAGCAAAGACAATATAATTACTCCTATGGGCTTTCTGATTGTCGATAATAACTTTATTCTGACATATGCTCAGGCTTTAAATCTTAATGTAAGACTTGGTGCAAACCTCATATAATCTTATAATCTGTGAAATGGTTCATGCCATTATCTCCTTGAATTTTATCAATAGCTTCCTAAATTGTCTTTCTCCTGCTTCTCTGCCCTTTATTTTTTAACACAGCATCCAGAGTATTCTCACTATAATATATATCTTACTTGTCATTTTCATGGTTATAGCTTTCCAACGTCTTTCCAGGTCTTGCAATCAAAACCATTAGCATGAACTACAAGGCAGTCCAAGACCTGCCGTCCCTCTTATCTTTCCAACATCATTTCTAACTATTTGCACTTTTTTTTCATTCTGAACAAAAAAATCTAAGAAATTTTATTTCTGCTCTCTATTATTTGATCTATGACATATTATTTTGATTGGCTGAATGGGTTATGATAAGTTATTATAATTCCAGTTAGGATAAACAAGAACAGTAATAACAAGTATATATTCAGATTATCTCATCCAGGGAAGATGGATGAAATGTTTCTTTCATGAATCAGGAATATCTATAAGCCATGCATGTGAAAGATGCAAGAAATATGAAACCTATATAGAAGATTGGAAAAATAAGAATAATCTTTCATGGGTACAAGGTTTTACTTATTTAATTCAGTGTTTATGCTGGTTAATATTTTTTCTTAAAATGGTGCTGACTTAAGCACTCAAGTAATGTCTTTCATGTAGGGTGCTAAAAGTAAAGCAAACTTACTGAATCGTCAGAATCTTTAGCACGTTACCTCTAAGGATGTGATTTCTTTATTTTTATTTCAGGTGGAATTTACTATGGTGGACAGTAAAGTTTTCAGCTATAATTTCTTCAGAACACAATTTGTAGGCAAAATATTGTTTCTACAGAGATTCTACATTCCAAACTTGCCAATAATTCAGAAAGAACAGGAACTATAAAACATGCAAGCTTTGTTTCAGGACTTGCTTCTCTCCAAGTAACATTCAATATAATTAATTTCTTTTTAACATCATTGACCTAATCCATTAAAATAGTTGTAACAATTTATGGTTTGGCCATAAAAACATGAAACATTTACATGCATTGATAAAAACTAATCACTACATTCAACCAAATAGTGCATTAAATATACAATTAAAGATAGCACTATGCCAGCAATTTTATTATGAGAATTTTAAAGATGCACTTTGCAATTTCAAAGTTGCTACTTTGGAGCCTAGATTTACTGGAGAGGATAACTAACCCAAATGGGCAACAATAAATTGTTAAAAAAAAAAAAAAAACAGAAGGTTTAAACAATTATTTATGGAAAGTAAGACAGAGATTTTTATTTTCATAGGTGCTATGTGAAGATATGCTAAAAGAGATTTGATTTGGAGGTTTGTGAAATTTTGCTAGAAGAAATCTATGTCTAAATGGCATGAGTTAAGGGTAAATAATAAATATTTATTTGATTAATCTGTAAAAACTTCCTAAGGGGATTAGTCTTTCAGAATTCTCAATTATTACAGGAAAACGATACAATGATTTTTTTTTTTTTTTAAGCCTTCATTAAAGACACACAACCAAGAACTGGCCTTGAGATCTGTAGGGCTTGAAAGAGGTTTCTGTAGGCAGTCTTATCAATGTTACATGGCAGATGGCCATAGCGTTATGTTAAATGTGTTTTGACAGGTAAAATAATAAACACCTTTAGCCAAGATTTTTCTAGTAGCTTCATCTCTGGGGATCTGAACACCTGTCTACTACAACCTTCTTAATCTGAAGTTGCTAGACTTCTCCATTTACCATCAAAACTGGACAGGGAGTGTAAAGAGGAACCCAAGTTGATCAACAAAATGTCAAGTGTATTCCTTCTTTCCCCATTGTGTACTAGAATCCCTAACAACTTCTGAAAATCAATTACTCCAGCCATGATGGTGAATCCTCTTCTTGGCTCCTGATTCCTAGGGACAGGGAACCCCAAGTGGCCAGGAGACACCCATAGCTAAGAGTTCAATGTGACTTTTTTTCCTCTGATGGAAATGTTCCTTCTTAAAACACCAAAACATCTAAACTTGCAGAACCTAGAGCTGTGGGTCAGCAAAGTACAAGTGATCCAAGTGGGTCTTTGGAAGAGGTAAGTGGTCCATTGCTGGTTGTTGAATCCATGTGTTCTTCTTACTGGAAGCACAGCGTCAAGGATTCAAGGAGTAGTATGTGCTACGACTTGAAACACAATCTCATCTCTCCTCTAAGCTGGTAGGTACATCATCTGTTCCTTCAACAGGCACTTCTGCTATTTTCAAGCCATTCACTTTGGGTAGTGTAGTAAGTGATACAACCACTGGGCCCCAGGGTCATGGGAACATTTCTGCCCTGCTTTTCTTGTAAAATGAGTTCGACATCTTGTTATATGGGACCTCATGCCAGTGCATCAAATGATGCATAAGTCTGCAATCAAATAATCCATAAATCCTCAAATACTGGTGCTGGCTGAATTCCTGCAGACAGGAAAGGCAAACCCATATCTAATGTACGTATTTATTTTTGTCAGGACTTATAGTTGGCTCTTTCAGGGTGCAAGGATCCCAGTTTAATAAAATTAGTCCCATATAGAGGGCTCAGCACTGGTCTCTGTTGTCAGGTTGGTCTTGTGTGGATGAAGAAAAACAGATCAGCCTTGATATATGGGATCTTATGGTAGCTGTTGAGCCTATGCATACCCTCCGTCTCTGTCACCTTGGCCACTTCTTTCTTGTACATATTGTTCCATCATTGAGGTGACTGATGACAGAGGCTGATTAACGTCAACTTGACCAGTCATTTTGCCTACTTGTTTGTTAAGTGCTTCTGTGATTGATTATCTTTGTGAGTATAAACATGTAACAGGTCATGCCTATTCCCTTACCTTCATATGCATACCCCTATCCCACACATTCGTGTTCTTGATATTGTGGTAATTATGCTTTCAGGTTCTTGACCAGACATCCAAGCAGTTCACCACTACCCATCAAAAACCAAACCAAACTTACTGCCTTAGAGTCAATTCTGACTCATAGCTACCCTATAGGACAGAGTAGAACTGCCCCATAGAATTTCCAAAGAGTGCTTGGTGAATTTGAGCTGCCAACCTTTTGGTTAGCAGTTGTAGCACTTAACCACTACGCCAGCAATGTTTCCCCACTACCCATGAATCTGTATATATTCAAATTTTGGGCCAAATCTCTTCCACACAAAAAGGCAAACTGTTCACTAGGAGATTTTCCCTTGATGAGGCTGTAGTGCAGCTGCAGTCCATTTTAAGATTTTACCCACATACTGGGGGGGAAAAAAAAAAAAACCTCCCTGAATCAAGTTCAGGCTATACCCTTTTCCATCACGTGGAAATAAGGGATGTACTGTATGCAATAAGTGTGAACTGAGAGAGAGAGGCACTGCTGAAAAAGTCTTGTATGATATAGGGGGATGTGGGCTAAATGCTATGCAGTTTACTTGTGTCCTCTGGTTATGTCCTTTCTTGCTCAATCTCAGATCCACACTTTCATCTTACAATAGATTGTTACTGAGCTTAGCCAGACCATCTAACCTCTGCCTTCTGACTTGTCGGGTCTGAAATAACTGAACTGAAAAAGAGCAGTTGCGAAGCATAGTCGCTTCGTATCCCATTTTCAGGTTATCTGGAGTGCTTAGGTAGTAGTGCATGCTCCTATGTGCTAGCCACTTACAGCTCAACCAGCCTAATTTGTATGATATCATCGACAGAGCGGATCAGTACGGTGTTTCAGAGGAGGCACAGAGACTCTATGTATCTTCAGACTATATTATGAATAAGGGCAGAAGAGAACAATATTAAAACTGAGGTTGATTACTATTGTCTTCATTTGAAAGCAAAATGTTTCTGATAGAGATAAAAACAAATTCATTTACCAAGTCAATGACCACTTATCATACAACTGGGCTGTATCAAATTGCTCTGACAAAAATATCACAATAGCTGCATCATCTCCAAGTGCAATCACTACTTTGCTGAGTTTTCAAGAGACTAGTTTCATCTCCCAGAACTCATCTGGTTTCCACCCAGGCTATGTTGGTGAATTTAATGGAGATGTGTTGGAGACCATGACCTTAAGCATGGTACTAACTTCTTTCAGGATATGATAATTATTTACTTACTTTATTTTGAGGGAGAGGCTTTTGAAGTTGGCGACATTTTCCAAAAGTTTCTACTCACTCATTCCCATTATGATAGCTCATACATCAAAAACTAAGGATCTAAAGTGGGATTGCATCAATTACCAAAGATATTTATCTAATTATACATTCAAGGTTTAAGTCAGTTACCACAGTTTATCAAATAGACACCTGGATAGATAGCGAGAAAAACAATGGCCATAGTTCCATTTATTATCTGGCCTCTCGTATGCTGCTGCTCTAAAAGGAAGGCCGTGATGGTGTTTTTGTCCCCATGTATTGCTTTTAATTCCAATTTTATATTAAATTGACCTTGCAATGTTTGTGTATTCACCTTCCCCATTGTACAGATGCCCAAAGATAACACTGGAAGGTCCTTTGAAAAAGGACTGGGGATTGAGGAAGTAATCATTGTAAACATGTGCATTACTCTCTCCTGGGAACTCAACATCCTCTACAATCAATAGCCTCTATATCTTAAAACTAGCCCAAGTCTGGAAAGAAAATGTGAATTTTTATTGGGGTTACTATTTCAGTCTCCTGTTTTTGTTTCTGTGTGCCGTTGAGTCATTTCCTACACATAATGGTCCTATGGGGCAGAGTAGAACTTTTCCATAGAGTTTTCAATGCTGTAATCTTCAAGGAAACAGACTAAAACATCCTTTTCCTGTGGAGTGCTGGTGGATTTGAACCACTGAACATTCACGACTTAGCGGCTGATTGCTTAACCACTGACCCACCAGTATCCTAATCATCCATTTTTGATGTATTTAGATGACACAAATTTACTAGTGCCCTATTTGATACTTGAGTATACCTCACCTGGACTTAGAGGTCATCTCAAGAATTGATTTAACACGTTGGTTTCTCTCTCGTAAAGGAGGAAAAATGGAATGGAGAGCATTTGGAAGGCTGGGCTGCTGCAAGAACGCTTGTCATTAAGTGCAGTGGCAGAAGTTAACCATACGGCTAAAAACAGTCAAGATCTGGCGTAGCCACAATCTTTAAATGCTCTGCTACTTAAAAAAAAAAAAAAAAATCTGTTAAATGCATTTATTTATACCTATCATTTTTTAGATTCATATAACATCACTTCTGAATGTGTTTAAAGTATTTAAGATGAAATCTACATGATGGTTAGCAATGCCTGTTTGCTTCCAAAAAATCAATAACATGTTATTGTACAGAACAAGTAAAAAGCGATTCCCCAATACTATTAAAAGCCATAAAACAATATCACTTTAGGTCTTCTTTAAATCTACATTTGTTTTACCAGTGCTTGAATATTTTAAATATTGTAATCTTTTAAGTTATTTTCTGATTTCCCAAATAACTTCCAGTTATGTGACCCCAATACCCCCAGCATGTCTTCTCCTTTTTCAAAATGGACAACTGAGAGCTTAACATAACTAAGGCCATGAAAATCTACAAGTTGTTCTTCCTCTGCCTGCCTCCTTCACATACCTCTGTTAATGACTTTGTTTTGACCAAATGTTAATGACTTTGTTCTTTGTTTTAAACTGATGCAAATAATCTTTTGTTCTGGTGGGACTACCTGTGGCATAGGACCCCCCACAGGAAAGTTGGAGCCCAGGTATCAGATATGCATATCTTTAGCCTAATAAAGAAATGTCTGGCAGGGGACTACAAAGACACTTCTAACCCTTGTAAGATTCTATATAGCTCTAATGTAAAACTGCTCTTTGGGACTCCATAGAGACAGCGTGTCTTGCTGCTGGGTCCCCGGTGATGTATGCATCTTCTTAATAAACTTTCTTACTCTTTCAGACCTGGAATATGTTTCATTGGCTTGCCTGCTCCAGGGCACGGATCCTAATCTGGTAACAAATTTTTGGCGCCCAACATGGGGCTTGAATTATTCAGGCCCTGGTTCCCTCTCCCTAAGGACCAAGCCCCTGGGATGGACCCGGGAAGACAGAAGGTGCACCGATCCTTGAATTGTGGAGATCTCTCAACCTGTGGTGGCCAGGAGGTCTGGCGACGGGGGAGGACTCCAGAGCAGCAAGCTCCAGACAGAGGGAGAAAGTTTCTGTTGGCTGTGGTAGGTAACTGGGCATGGGGTGGTAAATCCTCTGTAAAAGCCACAGGGACGTCGGTTCTCATAGACTCCCTCCAAGAACGGGTGACTAGGTCCCATGAGGTTGGACAAGAGACCGGTGAGGTTCCCTGTTGCAAGTGGGTACCCAGGAGGTAAGGTTCTGGCTGAGAGTCCACTAAGAACTGGGCTTATTTAGAATGGGATTCCCTGACTAGGAGACGTCTTAATATTTTGCATAATCAAGTGTGGTCTGTAAATGGTTCTGGAGATTTTGCTACTATTGTAAAGCTTGATCTGTTCTGTACTTTTACTAACAAGTGAGAGGAAAAACTGTATGCAGAATGTTTTATGACTTTATGGCATGGAAAAAGGATAAAGCCTCTGTTTTAGCCTCTCTTGTGCAGGTGAATGATGATGACGAGGTAAGAGATGAAGAACCTGAGGATGTTCTTATTCTCCCACCTGGAAAAACCCCATTTGTGACCCCTCCCCGGGGGTATCAAAAGATGAGAATGGGAAGGCGCTGAAAGGGGGGCAGAGGAGGTGGGACAGATATGGTCTCCCCACCCCATACTAGCAGTGGGGTAGAATTTGGCCCAGTTCCCCTGGGAGGGCTTTACCCACTCCAGGAAGTGCCAGTCCCCGCTGCAGAAGGGCCACCTCAGATAATGTGAGTCCATAATCCGTCCCTGGCGTATGAATGCATTTAAGGTCTTTACCAACAGAGATCAGGTAAAAGAGATCGAGAAAAAGAAAGGAAAAGACCAGGACATGAAGAAACGGGCCAACCTACTGACCACTCTTCTAGGATCATTTGGATGAAGACAATGAGACCAAGTTCAAAGAGCGGTTGATGCTATGACCCCATGGGTTTGGGCCAGTGGCCGGCAGGATGAGCTCAGATGGTCTTCCCTGTGACTATGGAGCTATTACTCAAGGTTCTGCCTCCTCAGATTAAACAAACAATTGAGGCTCTGCTCACTTGGTGCTGACCACTGGATACCTAGAGTGAGGACTGTTGTGGGAATGCCAAACCCCATTCAAAACTCCTGTTCTCCCGGTGAAGAAGACATCAAACGGTGAGTACCATTTTGTTCATGATTTCCGGGCTGTTAACAAAGTTGTGAAGATCTTATACTCAGTAGTCCTGAACCTATATGCCCAACTATAGGCTCTTCCACCTTCCAGTACTCAGTTTACTGTTTTAGATTTAGAAGAATCTTTTGTATCCCACTGACTTCAGAGAGCCAGCTAATCTTTGCTTTCAAATGGAAAGGGGACAAAATGGAAGAAACAATTCTGTCAGATTGTTCTACTTCCAGGGTTTAAGAACTCCCTCACTATTTCTGGAACAGTGCTGGCCCAAGGTCTAGAGCAATTACCTCCCTTCAGCTGAGGAATATTCCTGCAATATCTGGACCTCCTGATAGGGAACAAGTCTGAGAAAGACTCTACAAAAACTTTAACTGTCTTAAACTTTTTGGACCCAGTGTCTCTAAGAAAGTTACAAGCTAACCTCTGTCAGGCTACTCAGGGAACAGGGAGAGATCCTTTCAAATGGATTCCTGAGTGTCAATGAGCCTTTTGTGATTTAAGGTCCCGGTTAATGAAAGCCCCAGCCCTGGGGCTGCCAGGTTATCAAAAATCCTTTGAATTATATAAATAAAAGAAGAGTAACTGTTGGTGTATTAACCCAGTTCTTGGGACCACAGAGACATCCTGTCACTCACCTATTTCTCTAAAAATCTAGACACTGTTTCAAAAGGTTGCATGGGCCTGCCTCCCAGCAGTTGCCACCACTAACATTAATCAAAGGTGGTTGAGTTAATTTCTTTGGGATATGATACTATCCCATTTGTCCCTCATGCAGTGGCTGTAGTATTGCAACAAAAAGGACATTTGTGGCTCACCTCCAGTCAGCTAACAGTACCTCAAACACAGCTTTTTAGAGAAATCAAATTTAACTTTTATAAAGTGTTCAAAACTAAATATCGGATGAAATACTTACTGGTGTGTGTAGATTCTTTTTCAGAACGGGCAGAGACTTTTCCCTGCCGGACCAAGACAGCTAGAGAGAGGTACAACAGGTTTTAACTGCCTTAAGAATAAAGTGGAAACTCCACAACATGGAGACCTCAATCTATTAGAAAAGGGTGAAAGAATGAATCAGACCATAAAATGTCATCTTAGTAAACTGTACCCTAGACAGACAGATGTTCTGCCACTGGCCCTCCTCTGAGTCTGTATTGTACCCCAGGGAAAACTTAAAATCAGTGCTTTTGAGATATTTTATGAGAGACCATATTGTCTCCACCACCAACTCTCTCTGTGATCCTCCACCCAGCCCCTAATGTAATGATGTCTAAATATTTGCTTTCTCTAACCAAAACTCTTTCCCAGTTATATCAAATAAAAGTTCTCTCCTGAAATAGCTGTGACCAGGTGCTCCTCTGGAAGTAGAAGGACCTCCTGTTGCAACCTAAGTGGACTGGACCTTTCAACGCACCACTCAGCACTGACACAGTTGTGAAGCTTGCAGGAGTCAAGCCGTGGATCCATCATTCCAAGTCAAGCTCTACCCGGTGTACAGTGACAAGGAGTACAAAGCCCAACGGATCAATGGCCTGAAGTTAAGACTTTCTAGGGTTAAAAAAGTAAAAAAATTTTTACTTTAAAGTAAAAAAAAAAAAGTACCTTAAGTGGAAGTTTACAAATCAAGTCAGTCTCTCACATATAAACTTATGTACACCTTACTTTTTTTTTCTCACACCTTACTGTATATTCCAACTTACTCTCGCCCTAATGAGTCAACCCACTCCCTCCTTCCAGTCTCTCCTTTAGTGACCGTTTTGCCAGTTTCTAACCCCCTTTACCCTCCCATCTCCCCTCTAGAGAGGAGATGCCAACACAGTCTCAAGTGTCCACCTGATACAAGTAGCTCACTCCTCATCAGCATCGCTCTCCATCCCATTGTCTAGTCCAGTCCATGTCTGATGAGTTGTCTTTGGGAATGGTTCCTCTCCTGGGCCAAAGGACGTTTTGGGGACCATGACCCCCGGGATTCTTCTAGTCTCAGTCAGACCATTAAGTCTGGTCTTTTTATGAGAATTTGGGGTCTGCATCCCACTGTTCTCCTGCTCCCTCAGGGATTCTCTGTTGTGCTCCCTGTCAGAGCAATCATCGGTTGTGGCCGGGCACCATCTAGTTCTGGTCTCAGGATGATGTAAGTCTCTAGTTCATGTGTCCCTTTCTGTCTCTTGGGCTAATAATTACCTTCTGACCTTGGTGTTCTTCATCCTCCTTTGATCCACGTGGGTTGAGACTCATTGATGCATCTTAGATGGCCGCTTGTTAACATTTAAGACCCCAGATGCCACACTTCAAAGTGGGATGCAGAATGTTTTCTTAATAGAATTTATTTTGCCAATTGACTTAGAGGTCTCCTGAAGCCATAGTCCCCAAACCCTTGCCCTTGTTCCGCTGACCTTTGAAGCATTCAGTTTATTCAGGAAACTTCTTTGCTTTTGGCCCAGTCCAGTTGAGCTGACCTTCCCTGTATTGAGTGTTGTCCTTCCCTTCACCTAAAGTAGTTCTTATCTACTATCTAATCAGTAAATACCCTTCTCCCACCCTCCCTCCCTCTCCCCTCTCCTAACCACAAAAGAATGTGTTCTTCTCAGTTTATACTATTTCTCGAGATCTTATAATAGTGGTCCTATACAATATTTGTCCTTTTGCCTCTGACTAATTTCACCCAGCATAATGTCTTCCAGGATCCTCCATGTTATGAAATGTTTCACAGATTTATCACTGAACTAGAATTCCATCATGTGAATATACCATAATTTATTTATCCATTCAACCATTTATGGACACCTTGGTTGCTTCCAGCTTTTTGCTATTGTAAACAGTGCTGCAGTAGACATGGCTGTGCATATATCTGTACATGTAAAGGCTCTTATTTCTCTAGGATATATTCTGAGGAGTGGGATTTCTGGGCTGTATGGTAGTTCTATTTCTACCTTTTTAAGGAAACGCCAGATGGATTTCCAAAGTGGTTGTACCATTTGACATTCCCACCAACAGTGTATAAGAGTTCCAATCTCTCCACAGTATTTACAGCATTAATTATTTTGTGTGTTTTGGATTAATGCCAGCCTTGTTGGACTGAGATGGAATCTCATCGTAGTTTTAATTTGCATTTCTCTAATGGCTAATGATCGAGAGCATTTTCTCATTTATCTGTTAGCTGCCTGAATATCTTCTTTAGTGAAGTGTGTGTTCATATCCTTTGCCCAATTTTTAATTGGGTTGTTTCTCTTTTTGTGGTTGAATTTTAACAGAATCATATAGATTTTAGAAATCAGGTGCCGGTCAGAGATGTTATAGCTGAACATTTTTTGCCAATCCCTAGGTGGTCTTTTTACCCTTTTGGTGAAGTCTTCAGATGAGCATAGGTATTTGATTTTTAGGAGCTCCCAGTCATCTGGTTTCTCTTCGTCATTTTTAATAATGTTTTGTATTCTGTTTATGCCTTGCATTAGGGATGCTAACATTGTCCCTATTTTTTCTTCCATGATCTTTATTGTTTTAGTCTTTATGTTTAGGTCTTTGATCCACGTGGAGTCAGTTTTTGTGCATGGTGTGAGGTATGGGTCCTGTTTTATTTTTTTGCAAATGGATATCCAGTTATGCCAGCACCATTTGTTAAAAAGACAATCTTTTCCCCAATTAACTGACACTGGGCTTTTGTCAAATATCAGCTGCTCATATGTGGATGGATTTATATCTGGGCTCTCAATTCAGTTCCATTGGTCTATGTGCCTGTTGCTGTACCAGAATCAGGCTGTTTTGACTACTGTGGCTGTATAATAGGTTCTAAAATCAGGTAGAATGAGGCCTTCCACTTTCTTCTTCTTTGTCAGTAATGCTTTACTTATCTGGGGCTTCTTTCCCTTCCATATGAAGTTGGTGATTTGTTTCTCCATCACATTAAAAAATGTCATTCGAAATAGGATCGGAAGTGCATTGTATATATAGATGGCTTTTGGTAGAATAGACATTTTTACTATGTTAAGTCTTTCTATCCACGAGCAACGTATGTTTTTCCACTTACATAGGTCCCTTTTAGTTTCTTGCACTAGTACTTTGCAGTTTTCTTTGTATAGGTCTTTTACATCTTTGGTAAGATTTATTCCTAAGTATTTTATCTTCTTGGGGGCTACTGTGAATGGTATTGATTTGGTGATTTCCTCTTCAATGTTCTTTTTGTTGATGTAGGTGAATCCAAGTGACTTTTGTATGTTTATCTCGTAACCTTAAACTCTGCCGAACTCTTCTATTAGTTTCAGTAGTTTTCTGGAGGATTCCTTAGGGTTTTCTGTGTATAAGATCATGTCGTCTGCAAATACAGATAATTTTCCTTCTTCCTTGCCAATCCGGATGCCCTTTATTTCTTTGTCTAGCCTAATTGCTCTGGCTAGGACCTCTAGCAAAATTTTGAACAATAGATGTGGTAAAGGGCATCCTTGTCTGGTCCCCGTTCTCAAGGGAATGCTTTCAGGCTCTCTCCATTTAGAATGATGTTGGCTGTTGGCTTTGTATAAAAATGCCCTTTATTATGTTGAGGAATTTTCCTTCAATTCTTATTTTCCTGAGAGTTTTTATCATGAATGGGTGATGGACTTTGTCAAATGCCTTTTCTGCATCAATTGATAAGATCATGTGGTTTTTGTCTTTTGTTTTCCTTATATGGTGGATTGCATTAATTGTTTTTCTAATATTGAACCAACCTTGCATAAAAATAGCTGGTACAAATCTCACTTGGTCGTGGTGGATTATTTTTTTGCTATGTTGTCAAATTCTATTGGTTAGAATTTTGTTGAGGATTTTTACATCTATGTTCATGAGGGATATGGGTCTGTAATTTTCTTTTTTTGTGATGTCTTTAGCTGGTATTGGTATCAGGGATATGCTGGCTTCATAGAATGAATTAGGTAGTATTCCATCATTTTCTATGCTTTGAAATACCTTTAGTAGTAGTGGTGTTAACTCTTCTCTGAAAGTTTGGTAGAGCTCTGAAGTGAAGCCATCCAGGCCAGGGCTTTTTCTTGTTGGGAGTTTTTTGATTACCTTTTCAATCTCTTTTTTTGTTATGGGTCTATTTAGTTGTTCTACTGATTGTGTTAGTTTAGGTAGGTAGTGTTTTTCTAGGAATTCATCTATTCCTTCTAGGTTTGCAAATTTGTTACAGTTCAATTTGTCATAATAATCTGATATGATTCTTTTAATTTCAGTTGGGCCTATTGTGATATGGCCCACCTCGTTTCTTATTCAGGTTTTTTGTTTCCTTTCCTGTATTTCTTTAGTCAGTCTGGCCAATGGTTTATCAAAGAATTATTTTTTAATTTTTTCAAAGAACCAGCTTTTGGCTTTGTGAATTCTTTCAATTGTTTTTCTGTTCTCTAATTCATTTAGTTCATCTCTAATTTTTATTATTTGTTTTCTTCTGGTGCCTGATGGATTCTTTTGTTGCTCGCTTTCTATTTGTCCAAGTTGTAGGGACAGTCTTTGATTTTGGCTCTTTCTTCTTTTTGTATCTGTGCATTTATGGATATAAATTGACCTCTGAGCACTGCTTTTGCTGTGTCCCAGAGGTTTTGATAGGAAGTATTTTCATTCTCATTGCATTCTATGAATTTCTTTATTCCCTCCTTAATGTCTTCTATAACCCAGTCTTTTCTCAGGAGGGTATTGTTCAGTTTCCAAGTATTTGATTTCTTTTCCCCGATTTTTCTGTTATTGATTACTTTTATGGCCTTATGGTCTGAGAAGATGCTTTGTAATATTTCGATGTTTTGGATTCTGCAAAGGTTTGTTTTATGACCTAATATGTGATCTATTCTAGAGAATGTTCCATGTGCACTAGAAAAAAAAGTATACTTTGCAGCTTTTGGGTGGAGTGTTCTGCATAAGTCTATGAGGTCAAGTTGGTTGATTGTAGCAATTAGATCTTCCGTGTCTCCACTGAGCTTCTTACTGAGAGTCCTATCCTTCTCCGAAAGTGGTGAGTTGAAGGTTTCTACTGTAATTGTGGAGGTGTCTATCTCACTTTCCTAACCTGTTAAAGTTTGTTTTATGTATCTTGCAGCCCTGTCATTGGGTGCATAAATATTTAATACAGTTATATCTTCCTTTTAAATTGTCCCTTTAATCATTATGTAGTGTCCTTCTTTATCCTTTGTGGTGGATTTAACTTTAAAATCTATTTTGTCAGAAATTAATATTGCTACTCCTGCTCTTTTTTTTTTTTTTTTGATTGTTGTTTCCTTGATGTATTTTTTTCCATCTTTGAGTTTTAGTTTGTTTGTGTCTCTAAGTCTAAGGTGTGTCTCTTGTAGGCTGCATATATACAGAGCATGTTTCTTTCTCCAGTCTGAGACTCTTTGTCTCTTTATTGGTGCATTTAGTCCATTTACATTCAGCATAATTACAGAGAAGTATGAGTTTAGTGCTGTCATTTTGATGCCTTTTTGTGTGTGTCATTGTTTCATTTTCCACTTTTTTTTGCTGAGAAGTTTTTCTTTGTAAATTGTGTGTTCCTCATTTTCATCATAGTTGAATTTATGTTTGTTGAGTCGTTATGTTTTTCTTGGTTTTTATTTTGAATTTTGGAATTGTTAGAGCTCTTTCTGGTTACCTTAACATTTACCCCTATTTTTCTGAGTAAAAACCTATCTTGTATCATCCTGTATTGCCTTGTTTTCCTCTCCATAAGGCTAAAGGGTCGCTATGAGTCGGAATCGACTCGACAGCATTAGATTTTTTTCTTTGGTTTCATGGAAGATCTACACCTCCTGTATTTAGTCCCTTTTTTTGATTATTGTGAACTTTTACATAGTGACTTCAATGATTCCCTGTTTTAAGCATTTTTTTCTTTTTAAAATTAATCTTATTTTGTGTTTGTGATTTCCCTATTTGAGTTGATATCCGGATGTTCTGTCCTGTGACCTTGTGTTGTGTTGGTATCTGATATTGATTTTCTGACCAATTTCCCTTAGTAATTCTTGTAGCTTTGGTTTGGTTTTTGCAAATTCTCTAAGCTTGCGTTTATCTGTAAATGTTTTAATTTCACCTTCATATTTGAGAGAGAGTTTTGCTGGATATATGATTCTTGGCTGGCAGTTTTTCTCCTTCAGTGCTCTATATATGTCATCCCATTGCCTTCTTGACTGCATGGTTTCTGCTGAGTAGTCTGAACTTATTCTTATTGATTCTCCTTTGTAGGTGACTTTTATCCCTGGGTGCTTTTAAAATTTTCTCTTTATCTTTGGTTTTGGCAAGCTTGATGATAATATGTCTTGGTGATTTTCTTTTTGGATCAATCTTATATGGGGTTCGATGAACATCTTGGATAGATATCCTTTAGCCTTTCATGATGCCAGGGAAGATCTTCAACTATTCTCTGTATATTTTCTATTATCCCTCCCTGTTCTGGAGCTCCAATCACACGCAAGTTATTCTCCTTGTTAGAGTCCCACATGATTCTTAGGCTTTCTTTATTTTTTTAAATTATTTTATCTGATTTCTCTTCAACTATATTGGTGTCAACTGCCTTATCCTCCATCTCCCCCACTCTGCATTCCAATTCCTCGTTTCTGCTCCTCTGACTTCCTATTGAGTTGTCCTATTCTGTAATTTTACTGTTAATCTTTTGGATTTCTGAATGCTGTCTCTCTATGGATTCTTGTAGCTTATTAATTTTTGCACTATATTCTTAAATAATCTTTTTGATTTCTTCAACTGCTCTGTCAGTGTGTTCCTTGGCTTTTTCTGTAGATTGCCTTTTTTCATTTCTGAGGTCACCCCTGTTGTCTTGAAGCATTCTGTAAATTAGTTTTTTATATTCTGCACCTGACAATTCCAGGATTTTATCCTCATTTGGGAAAGATTTTGATTCTTTAATTTGGGGGTTTGTAGAAGCAATCATGGTCTGCTTCTTTATGTGGTTTGATATCGACTGCTGTCTCCAACCCATGTATAAGATATTGTAATGATTTATTTTATATTTGCTCACTGAGTCTTATCTTGTTTTGTTTTCTTTCAATATACCCAGATGGGCTACTACATTGCACTGTCTTGATTGCTGTAGCATTTGAATCACCTGTGTCCTATTACCAGCTGATTTGGGCTCTTACCAGATATATAAGCCTAAGAGTCCATTCACTATCCTTGAATAGAATCAGCTTAGGTGTTCTGATTTTGGGTCACCAAGTGTGTGGTGTAGACTGTCACCTATTTGAGGAGTAGTGGTGATAGTTGCATGCACCAGATTCTAGTAGCGGCAGGGGTTCACACTCCAAGGGAGGCAGGATGCTGACAGCCTTCCCCCACATGCCAGTGGGGTAGGTGTGTTTCTATTCCTAAAGCACTTTGGTGGGTGATCTCTGCAGCTGTACCTTAGGCACCCAATGCTTGTACCTTTAAAGATTGGTAGGAGTCAGTATCCTCAGACCTCTTTGGTGGGTAGCTAGGTGGTTTGGGTGGAGCTTCAGCCCTCAGTTCCCCGATGTGGATCAGTGAGGGCTCTGTTTAATAGGCAGAGATATCAGACCTGGAAAACTTGTCTTTTCAGTGCTCTACTAAAACAATTACAGTCAGATCTCTCTCAGAATTTCCTTTGCATTATAATAGCCACCTTGCTCCGAAAAGAAAAAAAAAAACCCACAGAGTGCTTCACTCCCTGGACCAGGAAATTCCAATGTCAATAAAGCCTTCTGGGGCAGGGAGGGGAGGGATCAGATAGATAGGAGAGAGTAGCACCCAGCAATATAGACAAAGTTACTTATCTTGCTTGGTGGTGACTGTTTTATCTGAGATTCTGGAGTGGCAGAGGGGCATGTAGCCTGTGTGCCCGGCTGGGTTGAGATTGCCCCTGGGTGTCAGACCTGCTTGTGCCCTCTCAGAACCTGTGATCAGCTCCTCTGCTCCTAGTCCAAAGCCCAGGGCCAAAGTTTTCTGGCTGGGACACTGCACTCTCAGCTCCAAAACCAGTTGCTGCTTCCCAGTGATTTCTCCTCCTGTCAGCAGAGAAGTTGTGCTGCCTTCATGCCCTGGGTGGGCTTCCCCCAAGGTTACTTCAGGGGGTTGGGGCTGCTTGCGCCATCTCAGGAAGTGGTGCTCAGCTCCTCTGCACTTAGTGCAAAGCCCGGAGCCAAGGTTTTCTGACTGGGGCCCTGGCTCAAGGCTCTGAAAACAGTCACTGCTTCCCCGTGGTTACTCGTTCTCTTGTCAGCCGCATCAGCGTGCAGCCCGTTTGTGCTGGCTGAATCTCTACCGAGGTTACCCCAGGGGGTTAGGGGTTAGGACTGTGTCCCGTGCTTGTCCCCCCTCAATAAGCCGCAATCAGCCCCACCACTTGGCACCAGGGAATGGCGAGGGCTCAAGGGTGTGGCAGGGAATGCTGGTTCCAGAAGTGGTCGCTGCTTCAGGGCACGGCTTTTTGCTCCCCTGTCACTCAGTTCAACTCTTTAGATCTGTGTTTGATGGTCAGGGTTCTTAGATTGTCATGTATGTGATCAATTCACTTGTTTTTCAGAGTCTTTTTTGCAAGAGGGATCCACGGTACCTTCTACCTAGTCAACCATGTTGGCCCTGCCTCAGTAAATATGTTGTTAATGCTAACTTAAATGAGACTACTATTAGGAGCCAGAGAGACTCTTGCCCAGGGAATCTTTTTCCCTGAGATAAAAGTACCACAACCCCTTGTTAAGAAATAAAAATTTTTAGATCTATGTTGCTAGAGAAGTGTTAAACATTACTGATTTCTGTCTGCCCTGTCTGGACAGAGGGTTACATGCCTAACTCAGCCCTCAAGTCCTGTCTCATCAAAGTTTGTACTCTTGTACACAGAGTTAATATTCTAATATTTATAGCTAAGAACTGTTACAAAATTTATGAAAAATTTAATTTTTCTTGACTGCCAGATTTTACATGGCTAAAAACCTTATTTATTAGTGAAATTAAATTGGTTGTTAGTGTTACCCGTCTCCAATTTATGCTTATCTGTAAAATTACATTCTCTGTCCAATAGATAGCTCAAAACTGTCACAGGCAGAAGGCCCAATTCTATCGCCTGAAACTCTCTGATCTATAAGGAATGGGTTGAAACTTGGGATAGGTGAATATGGTCCCCCAAGTTTCAAAGGGGGAAATATGTGACCCCAATACCACCCAGCATGTCTTCCCCTTTTTCAAAATGGCAACTGAGAGCTTAACATAACTAAAAAAAAATATATAAACCTATAAGTTGTTCTTCCTCTGCCTGCCTCTTCACATACCTCTGTTGACTTGTTTTAACCAGATGTTAATGACTTTGTTCTTTGTTTTGAACTGATGCAAATAATCCTTTGTTCTGGCGGGACTACCTGTGTCATACAACCCCCAGAGGAAAGTTGGAGCCCAGGTATCAGATATGTGTGTCTTTTGCCTAATAAAGAAATGTCTGGCGGGGTTCTACAAAGTCACCTGTAACCCTTGTAAGATTCTATATAAGCTGTAATGTAAAATTGCTCTTTGGGACTCCATAGAGACAGCCTGTGTTGCTGCTGGGTCCCTGGTGATGTATGCATCTCATTAATAAACTTTCTCACTCTTTCTGACTTGGAGTATATTTCTTTGGCTCTACTGCTCCAGGGCATGGACTCTAATCTGGTAATGGTTATACTAGGAATACATTTTTTAAAATAGTTCTTCACAATTGTCAGCAATGCCAAAAACCATGTCATTATTTTCTGTAGTATCTAAATATATATTTTAATCTTTAAAAACATGTAAACCATTATAAAACTAGATTCACAATTATGAATTATAAGAAATATTTGTATAATGTTAATGCTAGCTGTGTCTTTGATTACTTTAAAAGAGCATCTATATATTCATTTTGCTGTTTGAAATGCAGTTGGAAAATTGTTTAAGAGTGTGGACATATCAAAACAAGAAAAATTATTACAAGGTAAACCAAAAGCAAGGCCACTTCATAAAATTTATCATAGGAGATCAACATGAACCAAGTTCTATATGACAAGCTTCAGATTTTAATAGGTTTGCAGATATTCCTATCCATTTATTTTTTCTTCTTATCTGAAGATGCTGAAAATTTAAAACCAGTGTGTTCTCACTGAAGGAAACAAGTGCCTTTCCTGGATGTGCTTCTGTCTTTGGTGGAAAAAATAAACACTTTTCAGGGACATTATTTTATTTAATGTAACATCATTGATGTATTACAATGGTTATTAACTGCAACATAATGTAAATGAAGAAGAGTGATTTAAATTCTCTACATGTATTTAAAAAGCCCTGGTGGTACAATAGTTAAGCACTTGGCTGCTAACTTAAAGGTAAGAGGTTACAACCCACCACCAGCTTCCATGAGAAAAGAACTGTCCATCTGCTCCCATAAATATTAAAAACCAAAACCAAATTCGTTGCCATTAAGTTGATTCTGATTCCTTGCAACCCTATGGGACAGAGTAGAACTGCCCCATAGGGTTTCCAAGGTTGCAATCTTTTTGAAGCAGACTGCCACATCTTTCTTCCTCCCAGGGCTGGTGTGTTAGAACTGCTGACTTCTCTGATAGCAGCTGAGTGCTTTAACCACTGTGCCACCAGGGCTCCTTCCCATAAAGATTACAGTCTAGGAAATCCTATGGGGCAGTTCTACTCTACTATGAGTCAGAATGGACTTAATGGCACACAACAACAACAAAACATATACTTTGAGCAACTATTTTCTTCTTTTTGCAGTAGTCAATGTATTATAGCAAAAAGAACATTGGAATTTTCCCTTTGGAATCAGAAAAAACCTGAATTGAATTTTTAGCACTTGCAAGTTTTAGGTATAAAATAGTAGAAAATATTAGTGTTAGTACTGGAAAAAATTATCTAACTTAAAAAGGAAAATAATTTTCTTTGCCAATATTGGAACAATTTAAATGTTTCCAAGCCTGTAATTTTTATGGAAGCAGATTGCCACACCTTTCTCTCACAGAGCAGTTCGTGGGTTTGATTAGCAGCCAAGGGTTTTAAATGCTATGCCACCAGGGGTCCTCTAAGTAGAGCCATTCTTCTTTGTCCTATAGGCTCGATATGAGTCATAACCTACTTGATGGCAGTGGGTTTGGTTTAGATTTGCGTTAGAAGAGATTAAAAAGACCAGAGAATTCATACTGAACATATACTGTACTCTAGGTCAATGGTTTGCAAATTTTTCTGTAAATCAAATATATTAGGCTCTGTAGTAAATATAGTGAGGCTTTGTAAGCCAGATGGTCTCTGTTGCAGTTACTCAACTGTGGTGTTTTAGTATGAAAGCAGCCATAGACAATGTGTAAATGAATGAGTGTGGCTGTGTTTCAACAAAACTTTATTTACAAAAACAGATTACTGGCTAAATTTGGTCCATGGGCTATAATTTGGCAAGCTTTATTTTATCTAAATATTAGACAATATTTCATTTATTTTTGTCAGAATATTTATGTCCATATTACAAATGCTGTTTTTTTTAAAAATCCTTGAAGCTTAGAAATGGCAGTTGTTTACAAATTCAACAGTACATAAAAAAGTTTATTATATCATAAGCAACTTGGGCTTATTTCAGAAATGAAAGATTAGTTTAATGTTTAAAGATCAGGAAACACAATTCACTAATATAATAGATTTAAAAAGAAAAAATATGATTATGTTAATAGATGCAGAAAAATTATTGGAACAATATCAGTATTTCTTCTCGACAAAAATTTTCAGCACTCTAAGAATTGAAAAGAAAATTCTCAATTTCATATTTAAAAGGAATTATGTAAAACATAAAGTGCCCTGGTGGTGTGGTGACTAAGCACTTGGCTGCTAACCTAAAGGTCAGTGGTTTGAACCCACCAGCTGCTTCATGGGAGAAAGATGTGGCAGTCTGCTTCCATACAGATTTACAGCCTTTGGAAACGCTGTGTGGCAGTTCTACTCTGTCATAAAGTGTCACTGTGAGTCAGAAATGACTCGATGGTAATGGGTAACAGGTTGTGTAGAATGCACAGTTAATATCATTCTTTATGATGAAAGACTGCTTTCCTTTTAAGATCAGGAGCTAGGCAAGTATATCCTCTCTTTTCATTTCTTTCTAACATTGTACTGAAGATACTAATCTTTGCAAAAGGCAAGAGAAGGGAATCATAAACATCCACAGTAAAAAGAAATATACCTTCTCACTATCTCATTATCTGACATTTCATATTTATGACAATAGTAAAAAATCTACTTCTGACTATTTTGTGCATTAACAATGTGTCTGGCAGTAATGAATGCCGATATGCAAGGAAAGATTAAAGTTGACTGTGATTGTTAAGGTTATGTGTCAACTTGGCTGGGCCATGATTCTTAGTGGTTTCACAGTTATTTAGTGATATAATTTGGCATTTATGTAATTATGTAATTTGGCAGTTATTTAATGATGTAATTTGGCAGTTATGTACTGATGTAATTTGCCAGTTATGCGATGGTATAGTAGTTCTCCATTTTGTGATCTGATGTGGACATCCTCCATTTTTGCATAATGCTGGTTTTTGCATAATGCTGGTTTTTGCATAATGACCTGGTCTTTGGAGCCTAACCATGTTCATAAGTGTGGAATGGGTATAAAATTGTTTTTATTTGCAGATAACATCACCATTCTTGTAAAAAAGTGAAAAAATAAAAAAAGTACTAGATTTTAGGAAGATTGTAGGAGTTAAGATTAATATTTAAAAATCAATTTTTTTATACTGAGCTCAAATATTAGAAATCAAAAAGATGAATTGAAAAGCATCAGTATATGAAATATACATGATTAATCTGACAAAATATGGCCTGAATGAGCAAGGAAACCCCAAAACTATAAAACATTGCAGATAGGATGTAAAGGTGATTTTAAGAAATGGAAGGATATACTGTAATTTTGAACTGAAGATTCATATTGTTAAGAGGATAATCCTTCCTGAAATAATTCCTAGGTTAAACATAATCCCGACCAAAATCTCAGGAGCCATTTTGGATAAATTCAGAAACAAATTATAAAATATATTTGGAAAGGTAAGAAACATAACAATAATGGCAAAAAAAAAAAGAACAAATAAAGAAAAAAGATGAATAAAGAAGAAAAGATGAAGGAAGGAAAAAATTGAAAAATAGAGATGGAGGGCTTACACTATCTTACACCAAAACTTATTGTAAAGCTGCACTATATATGACAGTGTGGAGATGGCAAAAAATAGACAAAAGGTAAGTAAATCAATAAACTAAAAACCAAACCCAGTGCCGTGAAGTCGGTTCGTACTCATAGCGACCCTATAGGACAGAGTAGAACTGCCCCATAGGGTTTCCAAGGAGCACCTGGTGGACTCAAACTGCTGAACCTTTGGTTAGCTGCCTAAGCACTTAAACACTATGCCACAGGGTTAGTAAATCAATAAAAAAAAAATCAATAGAAGAGTATAAAGACCACAAGGCCACAAATAGATTGACATATGCATGCTCAATTTATTTTTGAAAACGGTGCAAAGACAATTCAGAAGAAAAATGAATTTTTTAAACATATGATTTTGTAAATGTGTTGTGTGTGTGTGTGCACATATATAAATAAGTGTGTGTGTGAGTATACACACACAATCAGCATTGATCCATTTTTCAGGCGATATAAAAAAATGAAATCAGAAAGGTATACTGATAAATCTGAACTTTTAAAACTATAAAATTTCTAAGAGGAAAACATTAAAAAAAATTGTGACTTTGGATTTGGCAACACTGTTATAGAATAAATTGTGTCCCCCAAAATCCTAACCTCTATCCCTATGGATGTAATACCTTTTGGAAACAGGGTTTTATTTGCTACAATAATGAGATCATATAAGTATAGGGTGTGTCCTAAACCTAATTACTTCTGAGTTATAAGGCATAACATATACACCATGGACACAAAACAAAAACCAAACCAACTCTGTTACCATTGAGTAGATTCCAACTTACAAAACTTACAAGCAAGCAGAAATGGGGGGAAGGCAGATGCCATGTGAAGATCACCAAGGAATCAAGGAACGCCAAGGCTACAGAGGCTGAGACAAGGATCTGCTGCCAGAGCCAACAGAGAGAGAGCCTTCCCCTATAGCCAGTGCCCTGAATTGTGAGAAAACAAATTTCTGTTCTTTAAAGCCACTCTCTTGGGGTATTTCTGCTACAGCCACACCAAGACACTAAGACAAATACAAAAACATTATGCATAAAAGAAAAACTGATAAATTGGAAAATTGAGAACTTCTATTCTTTGAAAATCAAGGTTAAGAGAAAGAAAAAATAAAACACAAACTATAAGATTTTATGAAATATTAGTTAAAAACATATATGATAAAAGACTTGCATTCCAAATTAAAAAAAAAATTCCAAGCTCAATGCAAAAAAAAAAAAGCATAATAAAAATTGAGAAAGGATTTATACAGATACTTCACCAAAAAAGATGTACAAGTAGCAAAAAAAAGCACATGAAAAGTTTCTCTAAATCATTAGTCGTTAGGGAAATGCTCATTAAAAACATAATGGGACCCCACTACACACCTTTTAGGATACCTATATTTAGAAGTCTGACCATGCCATTGGTGAGGATTTGGAGCCTCTCAATCATATTAGAAAACAGTTTGACTCTCTTACAATGGTAAGCAGGCACTACCGCATAACACAATTATTTCACTCAGATATTTACCCAAGTGGAATGAAAGCATAGGTCCATATAAGACCCGTACACGAAAGATCAACTTCTGATACTAATATCTAATAGCCAAAAAAAACTGGGAGCAACTTAAATGCCCACTGAACCAGTGACTAGACAAACTGGTATATCTAGGCAATGGAGTGCCACTCAACAATAAAAGTTAAACATACTACTGATAAATGCAAGAACATAGGTGAATTCCAAAATAATTACCATATGATTTCTACATCATTCCTTTTTTTTTTTTCTTGCATAGGTACAAGGTGGGGAAAATAGAGGGTCGAGGGATATAAAAGGGGAACGAAGAAACTTGCGTTTGCAGATATGTTTATTACCTAAATTGTGGTGTTAGTTTCATTGTGATACATAGGTCAAAACCTATCAAATTGTATACTTCACATATACACAGTCGATTTTATTTCAATTATTCCTCAAAACAAATGTAAAAAATGGTAATAACAAACAAAGCCTATTTTTTCTTCCCATAATAATTCTTCCTTTATCATCCATAGGACAGTCTCATTGATTTGAGACATTAAATAATTGTATTTAACTTTTTCATGCTTAAGTTTCTTAAATTTATGAATAGTGTCTTGCTTCTAAAAAAGTCTAATTTCTAACAAATGACTTAACAACTATATGATGTAGTGACATTTTTAATGGGGACCTTATAGAGTAAAATAAAATATATGGCCTAGAATAAATATCTTTATTACCATCCCATTGATTGAATTACCCTGGCCATTTATACTCTGCATAATATTGTTTGTGTATACCTCTTTGTATTTATGTGAGAGACCAGTTAGAAAGCTGACCAAGTCAAGGAAAAATAAAGGTGTGCACTGAAGTAGTGACATTTTTATAAAATGGGTATTTTATATAGCAGTGACTATTGTTAAAGTCTTTTTGTTTTGTTTTAGAAATTGTTTTTACTGCTGTTGAGAACATAAACAGCAGAACATACACCAGTTCATGAATTTCTGCGTACACAATTCAGTGGCATTGGTTATATTCTTCAAGCTGTGCAACCATGCCCACACTCCTTTTCTGAATGGCTCTCCCTCCTTAACATGAATGCACTGCCCCCTAAGTATCCTATCTAATCTTTTGAGTTGTTGTTGCTGTTTGATCCCATATAGACCATTCTTAAAAGTGCACAATGTTCAAGGCAGACTTTTTTAATAATTAAGCAAAACTATTTTTGGTTTTTAAGAAGATATCAAGGAATATTTTCAGTTTAAGTTTTAAAGATTAACTAAGAACAATAGTTTTGGGGGCTCATCTAGCCTCTATATTTCTAGTAAGTCTGGATTCTGTAAGAATTTGAAATTCTATTCTGCATTTTCTCCCTTTTGATGAAAGATTCTTCCATAGAATTCTTCTATAGAATCTTTGATCAAAATGTTCAGTAATGGTAGCCAGGCACCATCTATTTCTTCTGGTCTCATGGCTAATGAGCCAGTTGTTCATGGAGGCAGTTAGCTACACATTCCATTCCTTCTTCCTATTCCTGACTTTCGTTCTTCTTCTCTTGCTCCAGGCAAACAGAGACCAATTTTTGTTCCTTAGATAGCCCCACACAAGCTTTTAAGACCCCAGGCACTATGCAAAGAACTAGGAGATAGAATGTTTTTGTTAGATGCCCTCAAGTCAGTTCTGATTCATAGTGACCCTATGAACAACAAAGAATGAAATGCTGCCTGACCCTGCACCATCCTCGTAATCATTATTATGCTTGACCCCTTGTTGCAGCCACTGCCTCAGTCTGCCTTGTTGAGGAGATTCCTTCTTTTCACCGACCCTCTACTCTACCAAGCATGATGTCCTTCTCCAGGGACTGGTCCCTCCTGATAACATGTCCAAAGTACGTGAGACAAAGTCACACCGTTCTTGCTTCTAAGGGGCATTCTGGCTGTGCTTCTTCCAATAAGAATTTATTCGTTCTTTTGGCAGTCCATGGTATATTCAATGTTCTTTGACAACACCATAATTCAAAGGCATCAATTCTTTATGGGTCTTCCTTATATTCGTTGTCCAACTTTCATAATCATCTGAGGTGATTAAAAACACCATTGCTTGGGTCAGGCATACCTTAGTCCTTAAAGTGATATCTTTCCTTTTTAACACTTTAAAGAGGTCTTTTGCAGCAGATTTGTCCAACGTGACATGTTATTTGATTTATTGACTGCTGCTTCCAGGGGTGTTGATTGTGGATCCAAGTAAAATTAAATCCTTGACAACTTCAAACTTTTCTCCACTTATCATGATGTTGCTTATTCCGTCCAATACGAGGGTTTTTGTTTTCTTTATTGAGCGGAAGCATTAAACAAGCTAGGCCAATTAACTGGCATGTTTCATGAAACCGTGACCCTAAACCTCCAAACCAAGGACCAAATCCCACCAAATATTTGCTGGTATATAAGCAGCCTCAGTAGTTGCTCTAATTAATGTTCAACTCTATCTTCACAATAATCTTAGATGAATTGCTCCTCTTGACATAGATAAGGAAACTGAAGCAGAGAGGCCAACTAATTGCCCAAGGATATGGTACCATAAAAAGAAAGATACAAAATCCAACCTTTGGCATTCTGACCCTAGAGTTCCTGTTCTTCAGGAAATTCAAAATTGGAAGATTAATGGTTTCATTCATCAAGCATTTACTCAGTGTTAAGTATTTTGCAAACATTGAATTAGATACTAAGCTATTAAGTTGAATTTAATGCTGTCCTAAGTATCATAGGAGACAATGAGATGTGTCATAGGAGACAATGAGATGTGACGTCTACAGAGATGTATACTACGTGCTAGAGGGGCATAGAAAAAGGTTCAAACCCATATGAACCCAATGACAGCAAAACTGTTGAAGTTTTGAATCTGATTAATTTGGATATTTGTCATTTATATGACACCTAGCTTATCCTGTACAAACATATTCTACAAATATTATTGGTACCCATACCTATGATCATGTTCTTTTCCTTATTCTCACTTTGCATTCTGTCTTTAATCCATGGCATTTTGTCTTTTACTTTATTCCTGAACAACAGTAAGGATCCAGAGGGTGAGAAAGCTGAATGGTGTTATAGCCCTTTTAGCCTATTTCTTTCTTTTTTTTTTTTTTTGTACTTTCTCTTAAAATTTTCAATAACCAACAGTATTAAAGTACTTGACAATTTTACATATGGTAAGCATTCTTAAAGCAGGAATAGCAGGGGATTTGCAGTAAGTTAAAAGATTCATGAGTCAAATGCATTTTTGACATTTTCATCTGTGCTTTCTAGGTTGACTTGGGAGTTCCATGGTCACAGAAACTTGTGTGAAAGACAGAAACACTAGGCATTTGAGAAGGGAGAAAAAAGCTGTGGAAAGAAAGATCTTAAGATAGAAATTGGTGATTAAAGAGGGTTTTTGAGGGATACAGAAGTTTTGAGCAATGGCAAGGTCCAAGGAATGATGCCTTTATGTGTAACCAAGTTACTATATAGATTAAGGATGTTGGGGTATCAGAAATTCAAGGAAATATTCAACATAGATATTGTAGGTTCATCATTACAGGATGTACACTAGAACCAAAGAAGAAATAAAAAGCTTTTTAAAGAATTTGAAGAAAACGGAAATATATCATGGAATGCTTTACATGACTGATAATTCAGGTGAAAGCTCAACAGAATCAGATGGGACAACAATCTCTTGAACAATAAATTCTCTTTAGTTTACTATAATCCTCAGGCAAGAAAAGAAATTTAATTTATCTGCGAAAATATTTTCTTCCCTTTACGTTAACATGAATCTCCTTCCTCTGACAGGGACCTGCCTCTGAAAGGCTCTTAATGTCACTTGTCACTTACCAGAGTCAGTGTTACTGAGTTGGCTGAAAGTCATGTTCAATTTTCACAACCTCTTTATTAATAATCAGTGCGTATCTCAAGAGACAGGTCCTCATACCTGCTTTTAAAAACAAAGAAAGTTAATAGCTTTTATGTCCATTGCAAAAGCAAGACATTTAGGAGAGAAAAAGCTATCTGATTGTTTCAGCCAATTTATATTAAATCAAAATGTCTTTCTATGAAACTCTGGCTGAATGGACTATGAAACATTAAGACACTTCAGCATTAAGGATGTGGTTAGTTTGAAGAAATGCCAACTTACCCACCAAATTTCATTTGTCAGTTAAATCTTTAAGTTCTTTTTCAGCTTTTTAAACCTGTGACCCCATGATTCATAGTTCTACATTGTTTTTCTTAATCTCTTTATTTTGTTAAAATAATTTTTTCACTAGACAATATCCATAGCTGAAAATGTAACCGTGATTTAATCAGTTCTTTATATGAGAAAACTGTATATGTTTTATAACATGCGAGATTTGGGATGTTCATACTCATACAAATATTCTTATTTTGGAGGTATCAATTTAAATAAAATTACAAAAACCTCCTTGGTTTACCTTAACTGTTTTTACTATATTTTCTTCTGCCTGAGAATCACGTACATACCATTTGGAACGTTCTAAAATGCGGGAAACCAATACATTTTACCTGAGAAGGAGAGTGAAGCCTCTAATTGTCTTATTCTTTATTTAAAATTTCTGAAATGAATAGTTTATTTGGTCAGATAAGTTGATATTTGGAATAACTCGGAGTCTTAGCAGAAACTGAGTGAAGATTATAATAATAATATTAACAGCTACAACAATACCAAAGCAGATTTATTGAAATAAGTACAGGAATTATATACCAAGTACTTTATACATATTAGTCTAATTTAATGCTCTCAGCAGCTCTATCATCTAGGTATTATCCCAGCTCACAGTTCAGAAAACTGAATCTCCATGAAGTTAAGTGACATACCCAAGATTAATCAAGAGAGTTGAGAGGCCTGGAAATTTAAACTCAGGCCTGGCACAATTATAAGCCATGCTAATAATTATGTTGTACTGTTTCTCAGTAAAAGAATAATAGTGCAATCCTGTGCTGGAATATAGAAGGTACATGTCAGCCAAAGTCTTGTGTTTAAGTCCCTGTTTTTAACTTTGGCTGCTTTGTTTACTGTGTAATTTAATCATCATTTAGGGTCTACAGAGAGATGGTTTTCCCCTTTAATTCATTTTTATTGCCATGTCTGCTATTGATAAAATAATGCAAAACTTCTGAAAGTATTTTTCAATGAACAAATTTATTAATTTGCTTGGAACTATTTTTAAAATTTTAGTTTCATTATTGATTCATTAAATGAAACTGGACAATATTTGACTATATGCTTTTATTGAAAGAAAGATATATACACACAAACCAAACCCAGTGCGATCAAGTTGATTCCAACTCATAGCGACCCTATAGGACAGAGTAGAACTGCCCCATAGGGTTTCCAAGGAGCTCCTGGTGGATTTGAACTGCCAACGCTTTGGTTAGCAGCCGTAGCACTTAACCACTATGCCATCAGGATTTCCAGATATATACATATTCAGTCATAAAATATTATTTTGGAGATAACTTATTAATAATGTGATTAAAAGCTCATGCAGAAAATGTTGATTTTATCCATAATGAGTTACTTTTAAAATGTGTTCTCAAAGGATCTTAATGGATGCAGTTTTTTTTTTTTTTTTGAGAAGCTTAGAGTTATTTTGTGTTTATTTGTCTGTTTTAAGCTTTAGAGAGATACTTAGATTTTGATATTCACATTTTTCTCTATCTTCTTTTTTTTCTTTGTTTTTCAAGTGGAAGATGAAAATTGAGTTAGTGTGAATATATGGTTTTGAATCTCAATTTAACTTTTTTAAAAGCTTTAAAAATTGTCAGAGTGCTTTCTTTTTTCTATAACTATCATGATTTAAAAATGCAGAAACTTTCAAAACTGTTAACTTCTTAGTCCCATTTAGTTATCTTTTTAGTTTTCAAGAAGCCAGTAAGTAAAGCCAGGGGATAACTTTACTCAATTTCATTTAATTTTACATACATTTAGCTTTTTTTTAAATTGTATTCATCTTCTACTTCTATATAAACAATTACCACAAACTTTGCAGCTTAAAATAACCCTCATTTGCAATCTCATAGTTTCTGTGGGCCAGGAGTTGAGGCTCGGCTTAGCTGGGTTCCATTTCCAAGTCTTTCTTGTTATTAGCAAAATTAATCATACCTGTACGCTAACCAAAACTTCTGCAGTTCGAATCCATGATCTGCTCATTGGAAACCCTATGGAGCAATTCTACTCTGTTCTGTAGGATGGCTATGAGTTGGAATTGACTGCACGGCAATGGGGTTTGGTTTTCTTTTCATTTTTTTGTTTTCTCAGTTCCTAGTGGCCATCTGCTGTTCCTTGACATGTGAACTTTTCCAAAATGGCCAATTCCTTCATCAAGGCAACAAGGAGAGTCTCTAGTGTCTGCTAGCAAGTAGGAGTCTTATAGCTAAATTCTTTTTTTTTTTTTTTATGGTTTATTTGAAAAAGTAGTTCTTTGGATGTTTCATGATTAACATTTCCTTAATTGATAATGAAGTAAATGTTTGTATGCAAATACACCTCATAAATAATGAAAACCAAATTTTACGTAAGTAGAAATAAGTGGGTTGAATTTATTTCAAGAGAACAATTTTAAGGATATTCTCATCTAGATTCTTACAGAAAACAAAGGTTAAAATAATTTAATTACAACAAATACGTAATACCCTAAGTTATCAATTTTTTTTTATATGTAGGCAAAGAATATTCCCAACTTTTTGAAACTTAGTTAAGAATTATGGAATATGAACACTCTTGGTTTTCCAGAATTTAATAATTTCTAGTAGAAGCTTTACAGTTTATTTTAAGCATCATACATATTACATAGGTACTTAATATAGGAGTGAAATTCAATGGCTTTATTGTTGCTGTTATTGGGTGAACTATTTAGACTATGTCTACATGTGCTATTAGATTAAATCAAAACTAATATTTGTGATTTAATTTTGTCATCTGCCCTCTCAGGTCTATAGAAACTATTATAAGAATCACCTGACAAGATTTATTGTTCTGCTGATCACTATACAACTACAGTTTGGTACCTAGCCTCTTCACAGTTCTACCAAAAGTTATTGCAGGTAATTATATTGTTCCTTATCCTAATGTCTATGTGATCCACAATTTTCTAATTTTGTTTTAACTTAAATTTCAGCTCAAACACTACTTATTTTAAATGAAATCTTTCACACGTATCTCCCTACTTCCATTTTCTGATCAGCATCAATAAGATGTCTACCTCAGTTCTATTTACCATTTATTTTTCAATCCCTGGATCACCTACAGTAGTCACTTGAAAAATGCTTACTGATTTTAATTGAATTATTTTTCCAAGAATAACGAAATCTAAGATATTCAAGGACAGGAAGTATAGTTCATTCATCTTTCCATCTGCCGGTAATTGGCCAACTATCCAGAATATCATTTGTTTTGCAGTTGTAGAATTTGTTTGCATTCTCTCCCATTCATCCAGGTGTCAATGTGAAAAGTTAACAAGACAGAAGGAATTAGATCATGTAGAAGCTCAACCATATGGGCTTTTTCTCACAACAGCTTGTATGGTTAATGGCACAGTTATGTGCCAAAACTGCCAAGAGCAGAAGCCAATGACGAGTCCCTGTTTTGACAGTTTATCATGGGGGAACCAGCTAGCTATCTGGAGATAGGTTGACTATGTCAGACACCTTTTACTGTGGAAGGAAAACAATTTTTTTTTTTTCTCACAAGAACAGACAAGTATTGCAAATATTGCTTTGCCTTCCTTGCCTGCCGTACTTCTTCAAGAACTACCATTCATATATTTATAAAATTGACAGAATGACTTACCATCGCCTTATTATCACACTTGACATTCCATCTGATTAATAACTCATTTTATGGTGAAATATGTGTGGTAATGGTCTCATGCTCATATCTTTCACTTGTTTCCCACGCGATCCATTATTGGAAGCTGCTGGCATGATGAAAGTGCATAATGGAGTAAGGATGTGGAGAAATGGGAGACCTCATATATTGCTGGTAGGAATGCAAAATGGTGGCCACTTTGGTAACCAGTCAGGCAGTTCGTCTACAGATTAAACATAAAGTTAATATATAATCCAGCAATTCTACTCTTAGATATATACCCAAAAGAAACGAAAACATATGCATGCACACACACACAAATATATAAATATATATAATGAATATTCAGAGCTGTATTATTCATAATGGTCCAAAAGTGAATACATACCAATTATTCACCAACTGATCAATGGATAAATAAAATATGGCATATATGTACAATGAATTATTATCCAGGAAAAAAAAGACATTAAGTAATGATACAAGCTACAACATAGATGAACCTTGAATACGTTATGCTAAGTAGAAGAAGTCAGCCATAGAACATAGCATAATGTATGATTTTATTTATGTGAAGTTCATAAAGACAGAAAGTAGATTAACGGTTGCCTAGGGATGGGGACAAGGTTTGGAAGAAATTTGATAGTGACTGCTTCGAGGTTTCTTGTTAGGGCGATGACAATGTTCTAAAGTTGAATGTGGTAATGGCTGCACAACTCTGAAACTATACTAAAAAGTATTCAATTGTATAATTTAAATGTCTGAATTATATGGTAGAAAAATCATATTTCAGTACAACGAAATGCATAGTGGCTTGTTAAAGCTAAATTAAGGCGATATCTTTAAAGTTTGGGGAACTTGCCAAAAGTTTTTGATGTGTGCCTTATACCGGCAATGGCTATGTGATACTTTCCCAATGGCAAAAATGGATGAGACTGGACACTAAGAGGGGACTTAGCCAAAATGACTTCACTATTATATTAGTAGGCCAAAGAAGGCATTTCTTTGCTCTTTGTCTCCACATTAAAAAAAAAGAACATTGCTATTGAGTCCGTTCCGACTCATCGTGACCCTATAAGACAGAGTAGCACTGCCCCATAGAGTTTCCAAGGAGCCCCTGGTGGATTCAAACTGCCAACCTTTTGGTTAACCACTACACCACCAGGGTTTCTGTATTGGCTCTATGAATTTGAAAATCTTAGAGTTTAAGGAAAGATTGCTTTCAGCAAGAAATGCATTCATGATCCTGTTAAATTGGAAGCTCTACATCCTTGAAATTTGCAGCTGCTCATGCCTCTGAACCAACAGAAAAAGCAGCAGTCACTCTATTAGTTGAAGTTGTTACCCACATTACTAAAAGAAATCAGTTTGCTGCTGACTAAAATATGCAAAGAAGGGTATGTTTGAAACCCCAGGGATTCATTGGGCTTCTTTTAATAATGCCTTGTCCAGAAGTCCTGGTAAATGAAAAATTAAGGCAGTCCATTACGGGCAACGTAAGAAACAATAGAGATGTGGGAAAGAAATTTCAGTTTAACCTACTAGGTAAGAAACTGTGTTAAGCCAGATTTCTTGCAAAGGTAAAGGAAACATGTAATTGCTGCGTACAGATTACTTTGGTGTCAAAACCAGACACTCGAGTGAAGATTATATCAGCAGTGTTTTTTGTTCGTTGTTTTTCCTTTTTTCCCATGTTACTTAATATGAAGTGCAGTGGTTGTGGTCTACATTTTGTTTTATGTGGATTTCTGACTAAATTTATGTCACCTACGATATGTTAGCTGATAGCCTTGTTGCACCTGCTGAATTTGCAATACAAATTTTTTATCCTGAAAAATATCAAGAGTAAATGGCTAAAGGCAAAGGGGATGAAATGGGCTAGATGTTTTCACTTGCTGTTCCAGGCTCACATGCCACACTTTTCTTTGTCTCAGGAAACTACGTGGACTGCATTAATGAGCTCCTTACCCATTGGTTTCTGGTTAGTTGAACCATTTGGAGGAATTAGCAGAAGTACGGTTTAAAATGAGTTGTGTGTATTTGTTCCCCTAGATCCCTCCTTGCAGAATTTCTCAAATTTCCAGAAGGCATTCAACTACCTAGTGCCCCAGCCTGTTTGGAGCAAGCATTCTTTTAAAGTTTTGGGGGGTTCTTTACTGATTCCAGGGAAAGGAAGTGCTATAGGTCCCAGCATTGACTTGCAAGAGTATTTCAACATTTCTTATTAATTTAATTTAAATATGCTCACATATTTTTTTATAATCTCTTTGTTAAATTCTCTTAAATTCCCCCAATTGCGTCTGCTTTTGTTTCTTTGCGATATTTTGACTTACAGAGCATATTAGTTTTCTAGTTCCCATTTTGTGCAATAAGTTTACAGGTGTTTGTTATTATACCAACTTTAACAGTATAACTTAAATGCCTATCGCATTTTTCCATAAATGTAAATCAAATATTTCATTTATAATATAAATAGGGGCAAATTCAGTATAAACATTTTATCTATATAAAACCAAACACCTTTGTAAAAGCTTTTGATTCAACTATACGCAATACTGAAAAGCTCTTATTTTTTTAAGTTTAGCCTATATGGAAAAGGATTATATTACTGTTTAGGTCTCTAACATATTATATTTATCATTCATTATTCCATAACAAGTTACTCATATTCAGTGACTCAAAACATTTATTATCTTATATAGCCTTTAGGTGCAGAGAGTTAGCTGGGTGGTTCTGGGTCAAATTTTTTTAGAAGCCATCTTCAGGCTAAACTGGAAGAGCCCTTCCCACTCGCTCCTATGGCTATTAACTAAAGACCTTGACTCTTTTGGGCTCTTGGTAGAAGACCTCAATTCCTCCCTGACAGGGCTGTACATTAAGTTATTGAGAGAATATGGCGGCTAACTTTAGCAAGTGATGAGAGAGATAGAGGGAGAGAGAGAGAAAGCAAAGGAATCCATCTGCCTTTTTATAAACTGATCAGAAATGACATATCCTCGCTACTGTCATACAGTATTGGTCACACAGACAAAACTTGCCTAGGGGTGGGAACTATTCAAAGATTTGAATATATAAGGACACAGGGATCATTGGTGCCATTTTGGAGGGTAGAGTCCACAAATAGATGTTTTACTCCATAAACTTATGAGTTTGGCTAGAAAAAAAACTTGCTACGATAAGGCCAGAAATGTGGTCAAAGCATGGTCATCAAACAGATAGAAAGAAAGGAAAATTTAGATTTAAAAAGGAGTCATTCTGGCTAGATTTATGACCTGCCCTATAGAATTCTGATGTAGTGTGTTTGGATAGGTTTGTCATTAAATTAGGAAAATATTAGACAACAAGATTATTTGTATTAAATATCAATGAGAGAATGATATTTTTTATTCATTTGTAGGCCTCAGATGTAGTTGCTTTCATTTTGTAGCTGCTAAATGTTAGATAAATGGCATTTACCCTGAACTGAACATAACCTCAAAATGAAGTTGGGAAGAATTTGTAAAGAAAAAAATACATTTTCCATAATTAGTATTAATAGAATATGTATTTATAACTGATACACACATAGACACACACACATATGAACACAGAGAGTGTTTTTGTCTATTGGTCACAAGATCTCAGGGCAATGTTAATGCAGAACAAATAAGCTAATTGTCTAGGTTTAATATATAGTTATGTATTTAAAAACACCCACCACCTGTTTCTCAGTTTGTTGTGCTGTGGTGGCTTGCATGTTTCTATGAAGCTACGCCACCAGCAGTGTCACCCATCATGGACAGGTTTCAGCAGAGCTTACCAGGCTAGGAAGAAAAGCCTGGTGATCTACTCCTGAAAATTAGCCAATGAAAACACCATGGATCACAACAGGGTGTTGTCGGGATATTGTGCAGGAAGATGAGTATCCTAGATTGAAGGCGCTCAAAATCTGCAGAGGCTACAGAGTTGGTCTCAGGCATACCAACGATTGTGAAGACGGCTTCGAACTGGCCAGTGGTTTATTCTGTTGTGAAAGGGGTCTCCATGAGTCAGAGCTAACTCATCAGCCAGTAACAACAACGTTTAATATATATTTAAATATACAATTACATTCTTGATGGAAACATAATTAGTTTGATGATTCAAATCCAATAATATTTTCTGTATTTCAGAGAAATTAATCAACAGTTAAATTTAATTATTTATAAATTGTCTTTAATAATAATCCTTTAAAAGCACTTTTATAGAATATCCTATATAGATCCTCTATACAAAAGAAAGGATATTAAATTCTTTTTTAATAAAAGTATCTAATGTATTAAATATCTAGGTTATTTCTTTTTGTTACTCTGACAATACCCATTCATTCATACACTGATTCACTAATTCATTCATGTATGCATTTTTCCACAACCACTTATAAAGCTCCCACTACATGTCAGATAAGGCGCCCTGGTGATGCAATTATTAAGCATTTGGCTGCTAACTGAAAGTTTAGTGGTTTGAATCCACCAGCTGCTCCGCAAGCGAAAGACCTGGTGATATGCTCTTGTAAAGATTACAGCCTAGGAAAGTCTATGAGGCAGTTGTGAGTCAGAATCGTTTGATGGCACACCGCAAGAACTTGTTAGATGCAGTTCTAGACACTGGGAATCCAACAATGAACAGAAATTGCTGCACTTATGTAGCTTTCATTCTAGTGAAAGGAAACAGAATAAGAAAAGTAATAAAATAGATAGTGATGAGTTGTATAGATGAAAGTAAAACTGAGAAAGTAGAAAAGATACTGTTAGGGTTGGGTGAAATTTCAAATGAATTGTTGGACAAGACCTCAGTGTGAAGGCGAAATATGAACCATGACCTGTAGGCTGTCAGTTAGCAAGAAATATGACTATATAGGGAAAGACTCTTAGAAGCAGAAGGCAGGTGCTGAGATGTCAGCATTTCTGACATCTTTAAGCAACAAGCAGGTAGCCATTTGACTGGAGCAGAGTGAGCAAATATAAGAGAATAGCAGAAAACCAAGTCAGATTTGAACACCACCCTTGTAGTCTAGGCTACTCTAAGGATTTTTTTTTTTTTTAGTAAGAAGTCATTGTGGGGTGTGAAGGTTTACACTAAAGAACCAACCCTTTAGAACTTATATTTCCAAACTGATTTCTATTGTTGCTTTAGGAGCCCTGGCATTGCAATGGTTAAACACTCAGCTGCTAACCAAAAGGTTGACAGTTTGAACACACCAAGTGGCTCCATGGGAGAAACCCTGGCAGTTCTACTCTGTCACATGGTGTTGCTATGAGCCAGAATCACTTCAACACCTCAATGGCACACAACAACAACAACAAAATGGTTGTTCTATTGATTATAAGTTTTTTTGCAAAACAGACAAACAAAACAAAGCGATTAACGACATTTCTATTTAAGATAACTTTGATGGCAAGTGATGGTAGTCCGTAATGGTAATAGTACTAATTTATAGATTCAATATAATTCCAATTAAAGCCCCAACATGATTTTGCAGAGTTTGACAAGGCAATTCTCAAATATGTTATAGAGAACAAAAGGATAAAAAAAAAGCCAAGTGTCTAAAGAAGAAAAACCAGGTAAGTTCTTGTCATACCTAATATCAGTAATGATTTTGAAGTTCTAATAAATTAAAGCAGTGAGTAATGCTGGATGATATATAACTAAGCCTAACAAAATGGGAAGGAAGGGTATCTGATCAGGGAGATTCTGGGTTATCTTATTAGAAAAAGTGTTAATTTTATTACTGTCTTTAATGTGTGCATATATTTTAAGTACTTGCAGTGCCATAAATCACTTTTATATGACCTTTCTCGCCATGGTCTTGTAACACCAACAAAATGTTTGAATGAAACTATACAAATTCCTGATGTCCCACCAAGGGAATTGGACAGTGTTATGGATTGCATTGTGTCCCCACAAAATGTGTGTCAACATGGCTAGTCCCTGATTCCCAGTATTGTGTGATTGTTCACCATTTTGTCATCTGATGTGATTTTCCTACGTGCTGTAAATCCTACCTCTGGGTTTTTATGATGATAATGGCACAGTGGGTTCCAGGGTCCTTGGAGCAAGGCAGTAACAAAGGGTGTGGTGATCTGCGGGGCAAAAGAGCTATTTTTGGACTGGTGTTTATTGGCCTCTGGGCACTTGTCAGTGGAGCTAAGAGCTAGGCTTGCTAAGCATCTTTGGGCAGAGGCTTACTAGTGGAGTGGGGTGCCTCCAGGCGTTTATTGTCAGAGTTAAAGAACTTTGTAACACTTGCCTAAGCAGTGCAGAAGCTAGGTTGAGGGGCTGGGAGGCAGAGAGTTGGAGTGTCAGAGAGAGGCCTGCCTGTAATCGTGGCTGAGAAGAAGCTGTTCTGATTGAAAAACTGTGTCCTGAGTTGTTCCTGATCCTGAAATACAACCTATTACTTCCATAATAAACCCCATAATCATGAGTATTGTCTTTAAGTTCTAGGTGGCCACTGCAGGAAATTATCGAGCCCAGCAGAGAAGTAAAGAGGCCATGGCAGGGACGGCTGGTGCTGGAACTGGTAAAAAGGTTGGAGAGAGGAGTTATGTCTCAACTCCAGCCTGTGGGAATCAGCCTTGGGCTATTGATCTTGATTCACCTTCACCCTTGCAAAGTTAGAGGAGTCAGAAGCCCCCACCACACCATTTTTTACAGCACTCTTATGCTTTATTTCACTAAAAAAATAGCATACATACAATAAAACGTTAATGCCATGGAGTACTTGATGATATATTAAAATAAATATGAATGAATGCTTGACTTATCTCTTTAATAGTGTGTCTCTTCTATTCTGATATGCTTTATTGAGTTGGAGCAAAAGCAATTGATTTGCAGATAAGAAAATAGCCATTGCAACTAATCTAGATAATCCCATTGGGATAAATCTTTCATTTTTAATACTGTAAAATAAAAAATCGTAGAGAATTTGCTACATTCCAAAGTTTGCCATTCCAGACCATGCTCTTTAGCATTTTCATTTTTGTTCTCTGTTCACATCTATATTCATTTATTATGACAGACACCAGTGTTCTTTTCTGGTGTATTTAAGTGATGGTACAAGGTGAGGATACCAATAAAAAGTTAAGTATTTAAAATATATTTTAATGTACATGTTTACTGTTTAAAATCTACAATAGTTTGTTCATCTAAATCATAAGCATAATGATAACAACTCGCATTCATTATAGTCCTTACTTTATGCCAAGCACCATGCTATGTATATCACATGTCATCTCCATTATTCTTGAAAATCATCACGGATACTTTGACTGGTTAAATAAATGACATGTTAAAAATAAAGCTTTGAATCCTTTATCTCTCATAGAATTCTGTGATATACTTACATGAAAAATAACTGAAAGAAAATGAACCATTTTCTTAATGTATTTGTATGTTATAAAACTGGTAAATAGTTTGTGCACCTGCTACCAGTGATTTTGAAAGTATCTATTGCTTGAAAGTCTGCAATATGCATCATAAACCAAAAAGCAGAGCTTGTTATCAAAAGAGAATACAAAATAGAATGTAAGTTGTCACTGTCTTTGAGCAGCCATCTGGCTTAGAACAATTTTTCTGAAACTGAAAATGAAAGAAATTAAATGGAAACAAATTGACCATTTCAGGTTTATAGCACTTTTTTATGAATTTTAAACAATGAAGGGACTATGTAAAATTATTAAATACAACTGTCATGTAGGTTGTTTCAATAATAGACAACACATTTAAAGTATCTTATTAGAAAGCCTTACAAAGCCATTCTCTGATTGCACTTACTGAAACTATCGACACTCTTAAAATTACTGTGCTATTTTGCAAATTATCTGCATATGTGTAGAAAGCCAAATGTCCAATTGCCCAAAAGTAGGCAGTACAATATAAGAATTGAAAATTAGATGCATCAGCAAGAAGAATGACATTTTAAAAAGCGTAATTTGTATGGAGAAGGCAGCAAGGCTGACTGGCTAACTGGCATCTGGTTTCATCTTATTCTACTTTCTTTCCCTTTTCTGTCAAATGGTGACAATAATGGTACCCACATCAGGGGTACCATTGAAATTAAATTGAAAGCATATAGCAAACATTCAATAAACATATTAAAATGAGAAAAAAGAATAATGAATACATGCTTTCTGCTTTTCTTATTGATTATCTAATTGTTTTGAATAAGTATTTTTGCATGAATCATTTTATTTTATTTTCCAGTGCATAGCTTATCTGCACACATGTATCATTTCACATGGAGATCATTAAGTTAATATAAATAATATATAAATGATTGGACCAGCCAATAAAATTAAGCTATTAATTACAATATAATAGCTTTACTTCTTGCTGTCTTTACTCTTTCTGTACAAAGTAATTAAAGTAAACCAGACTTGTGGATATCAACTGTATGTAAGGTGCTATGAAAAGAGGGGCAGATACAGATACAATAAAGATATCGTATTCACTCTTAAGGACGTGTCCCTTTGGTAGGGAAGATAGGAATAAACAGGTGCTTCTGGTAAGCTAAAAATTTGGATCCCTGAAAAAATGAATCTTACCTTCATTCTCAGCCATGTACTCTTCCTTCTTTTCACAGAGAAGCATAAAAATAGATGGATAGATAAAGACAGACAGATAGATACAGACTAAATTCATTTTTTAGAACCCTCCAATTTCTCACAAATGTCCTCAAAGACCCCATCTTTCTAAATAACATGGTCAATTTTTAGCAGACTGCTCTTGACCTTTCAGTAGCACTTATCATGGTTGTCTCTTTCCTTCCTCTACAGGCACTGCCCCTCAGTTGACTTCCATTCTTTGTGAACTTCTAATATATCCAGCTGATTCTTCTTAGACTAATTTCACTATCTTCACTTCTCACTGTAGTCTCCATCATAAGTCAAACTTGTTATTTTCTAAGGTGTTAATAATGACTTGCAAGTAGATAATTCTTGTCTTAGTCATCTATTGCTGCTATAACAGAAATACCACAAGTAGATGGCTTCAACAAAGAGAAGTTTATTCTCTCATGGCCTAGTAGGCTGGAAGTCCAAATTCAGGGTCTGGCTCCCGGGTAAGGCCTTCTCTCTCTGTCAGCTCTGGAGGAACATCCCCGCCACCAGTTTTCCCTTTGTCTGGGAGCATCTCAGTGTAGGAACCTCAGGTCCAAATGGTGCGCTCTGCTCCTAGCGCTGGTTTCTTGGTGATATAAGGGCCTCATGTCTCTCTACTCACTTCTCTCTTTCATATCTCAAAAAAGATTGTCTTAAGACACTACCTAATCTTGTAGCCCTCATCAATGTAATTGCCGCTAATCCATTTTATTACATCATAATGATAGGATTCACAACACATAGAGAAGCCACATCAGAAGATAAAGTGGTAGACAATAATACAATCATATAAGGGAATCAGGACCTAGCCAAGTTGACAGATATTTTGGGGGAAAACAATTCAATCCATGACAATTCCGAAACGTGTATCTTGGTTCAGACCTCTTTTCTGAACTCCAGAACCATATATTATGCTGCCTATTTTCCTTCTCCACTTAGACGTTGGAAAGAAACCTTAAACTGGTCTCAAATGGAATGTAAGAGCGCCACCTCTATATTAAGAACACTCTAGAATCCACAATCCTGGCCTAAGCTCTTAAGGGTCATGTATTAATACTTCTGACTCTTCCATCTCTCTTTATTAGCCACTCTAACTTTCCAAATATCCTGTTGTCACATTCAAATTTCTATATCCCTATTAACACTACCATAATATGAGCTAATGAAGTCTCTCTCTGGCCAATAGTTTCCCAACAGTTCAGCTAACCTACATTTTTATTTATTTATTTTTCTTGTTCAATGCATTCTCCATACCTTGCAGTTATTAAATCATAAATGCTACTCTCATGGGTAAAAAATAAAGACAAACAAAGCAAAAAGCAGTGATTTACCATTATATTTAGAAAAAGACCTAAATCCCTAACAGAGATTCCAAGGTCTAAAACAGCATTTCCCATAGAAGTAAGTGCTGCTAAAACACATTCACAGGGTTTCTCAAGAATCAACATCTAAACAGGCATTGGTTATAATATGTATATGCCATAATGTATAAAAACCACAGCCCTAATTGATTAAGACTTACATGATCCTGCTTTTCACATTACCATTTTCCACATGTACAATTCCAAATACTCGTGGGCTCTTTCCATATCTGAGTCTTTCTGATCTATCTGTAAGGGATCTAAACCTCAATTCACTTTACTTAATAAATGCATTCTTGTCATCTCAGCTTACATATCATTTCCCTTTTTAGTAAATTCCATGAAATAGTTGTCTATACTCACTGTTTCCACACTTTCACTTCCCATTCTGTCTTGAATCCTTATCAATCAAATCATTGTCTCCAACCCCACACTGAAATCACTCCATTCAGGGTCACTAATGACTTACATGATGTCAAAGACAAAAATTGGTACTGAATCTAGATGTTTCCCAATTACTCAGTGACATTTGGCATATTTGAACATTATCACCATGCCATTCTCTTTTTCACTTTGTAATTGAGACAGTTCTTTTTAACTCATTTCATTTAAATTTGAAGCCCTGGTGGTGCAGTGGTTAGCCGCTTGCCTGCTAACCAAAAGGTTGGCAGTACAAATCCACCAGCCGCTCCATGGAAACCCTATGGGGCAGTTCTACTCTGTCCTACACTGTCACTATAAGTCAGAATCGACTCTCCATAGGTTTGTGTTATTTTGGTTTAGAAGGGATCTTCTCTAGACTAGCTATCAGAACAGCACCTCTGCTATCCTCCTCTAGTTTCTGCACCTTGGTTTGTTTTCCCTCATTATTTATCATTTTCATTGCATCATGTTATATATTTGTCTATAATCTTTCTCCTCAAATAGAATATGAAATCCATGAGAAATGGGGCTTGGCTTTTGGTTTTCGTTTTGTTTATCTGGTCGTGTGTGTGTGTGGAAGAGAGAGGCGTGTGTGTGTGTGTGTGTGTATTTGTTTAAACTTTTGGCTTTAGTACAGTTTTAGATTTTCAGAAAAAAAAAAGGAAAGATAGCACGGAGAGTTTTCATACATTGCACACCCAGTTTTGTCTTTATTAATGTTTTACATCAGCATGATAATTTGTTACAATTGATGAAAAAGTACTGATATATTTTTATTAGCTAAATTCAATATTTTATTCACTAAATTCAATATTTTATTCAGATATCCTTAGTTTTACCTAATGTCGTTTTTGTGTTCCAGCGTCTCATACAGGATAGTGCTTTATATTTAGCAGTCATGTCTCTTTAAGGCCCTGTTGATCATGAAAGTTTGTCAGATTTTCCTTGTTTTGATGGCAATGTTGAGGAGCACTGGTGAGGCATTTTGTACATTGCCCCTTAATGGGAATTAGCCTGATGTTTTTATTGTGATTGGACTGAAGTTACGGGTTTTAGGGAGGAAGACCAGTGAGGTAATGTGCTATTTTCATCACATTAAATTAATGGTGCATGCTATCAACATGACTCATCACTGAGGACATTAATCTTGATCACTCAGCCTAGATAGTATTTGGCAGATGTCTTCACTGTCAACTTACTCTGCCCTCCCATTTCCATACAGTACTGTTTGGAAGGAACTCGTAATGCAGAGTGGGGCATTATGATCCACCTCCCTGAGGGTGGATTAGCCATATAAAATATTTGTGATTTTTTTATTCTCATTTCTCTATCTATTTATTTATTCATTTATTTATATCATCATGGACCCACTGATGTTTATTTTACACTTTGGGATATAATCCAATAATGCATTATGTATTGTATTGCTAAATATTTCCACCTTTGGCCACTGAGAGCTCTTTCAGTGGCTTTTGTGTCACTCTGACATCATAATCCCTCAATTTTTTTTTAAGCACTTTCCTACTTTCTGGTACTAAGCATGCTCCAGGCTCTCCTTGTAGATTTCCTGCCCCATCCTCAAATGTCATTTCTCCAAGGAGTCCTGTTTCCTTTACTGGTGAATGGTATTTAGAACCACAATCTGGGTTATAGCTTTGGTCATTGCTACTGTGGTGTCATTGCTTCTAGGATCTCTCAGATGACAGCAAGGGAATAGATGTGTGTATATACACATCTAAAAATATTTCTGTACCTAGCCATCTGTATCTCTATTGAGATAAATATGTGTTTAGACTGATAACTCTAAGTCTATTCCATTACCACATGAATCACTCTAGTCTCCTCAGGTATGTGTAAATTCCTTCTCCAACAGTGAGAAACCAGCCTCCCACCATCCACCATTCATTTACTTAATAATTTAATTTCTGTATGTATGTGTGTGTGTGCATATATAAACCCAGACCCGTATCAGAATTGTTTACTCAGAATCATATGGGAAACAACTTACCTAACTAGAATGTGGTGCTTATGTACAGTTCCTTTTGCCTTTAATTCTCAGACTCTGTTCATTTCCAAAATTACTTAGGTCAACACCCAGGTAAACACCTAGGTCAAGTTACAATGAACCTCACATACAAAGGTCTTTTTTTTTTTAATCTTCTTGTTAGTAATATGTACTACATACAATGTTTCAGCATGTAATTTACTGATGTTAGCATTCTTAGATGTTTACTCACAGACATTTAATTTTAAGATTACTGTTCAAAATACTGCCATATAGAAGATTGTGGTCTGGTCTACAGTGAAGGCAGTGTCGGTATTGGCAGTCGTAATGATGAAAAGTTGGGAAATGTTCAACTCTAACAACATACATCAATTAAACTGCACACATGCACAACAGCCATTATGACTGCAACTTCACTTTTACAACACTGACACCGACTTCATTTTAGATGGGGCTATCGTGTGATCGTATTCAGCATTTCCTACCATAAGAAGTGTCAGTTGTTAATTTGAAGCCCAGTTGTTCAAGCTTCTCTAACTGTAACACCTGCACTGCTTATACCTCCAACAATATGTCTAGCAAAATAAATCATACCGCTGAAAGTCCTAATCCAAAAAAGAAGATGAGGAAGGCTCTATACATGGATATAAAGATGAAGGTTATTAAGGTCTATGATAATGGAAAGAATGTCAGTGAAATAGCATGTGAGGAAGCACAGTCTCATTTGACCATTTCAATAATCATTAAGGACAAGAATAGGATTTTGGAGTCAGTTAAATGAGCGATTGGTATAAAACCACTTTAACAAAGAAGAGGCAAGAGCCAATCCACGAGATAGAGAAGCTGTTGATTTGGTAGAAGACCAGATTCAGAAGATGATTCCTATGAGTTTATGATGATCCAAAGAAAGCACACAGACTTTTTAAAACCTGAAGGAACAGCAAGGAGAAGAAAATTGCAAGTGCTTCAATGCCAGTGAGGTCTTGTTTCATTGCTTAAAACGCAGATTTGGCTTACACAACATGTATAACTAGAGAAGCAGGAAGTGGTGATGTTGAAGCTGCTGAAAAGTTTGAGGATGATCTGGGTTAGATAATACATATAATGACGAATATTTACCATAGCAGATTTTTAACATAGACGAAGCAAGCTTATTTTGGAAAAGGATGCCAGAATGAGCCTATATGCATATAGAGGTGAAACTGATACCTGGTTTCAAGGCATTTAAAGACAGAATAATGCTGCTGGATCTAAACTAAAACCTTTTCTTTTTTACTATTCTGAAAACCCCTGAACATTCAAAAACACTGACAAAAATAAACTTCTGATCTACTACAGGAATAACTCCAAGATCTGGATGACAATTGTGTTATTTGAAGACTGCCTTTTAAATGGTTTCATCCCAGAAGAGTAAGCCTACTACCTAAAATGAGCATTCTTTCAAGATTCTGCTGCTAGTTGATAATGTCTCAGGACATCCTCCTTATGTAGATTATCTAAATCAAGAAGTGAAAGTGGTGTATCCACCTAGCAAAGTGGTGTAACTACCTCTACCAGCTGTGATTCAGCCTGTGGATCAAGGTAGAATTGCCACCTTCATGGCATACTACCTGTGGACTACGTTTTCTCAGGCAATAGCTGCAACAGATGGAGGTACCGTAAAATTCTGGAAGAGTTAAAACGTTCTTCAGTGTATCTGGAACATTGCATCTTCCTAGGAGGAAGTTACAGAAAAATGCATGCAGGGTATACAGCAAAAAAAAAAAAAAAAAAAAAAAAAATGCTGAGTTATGTGAACATGCTCCAAACGTTTGATCAAGATAATATGATGAAAGGGATTGGCTGGAAAATCATCCAGATGGCAAGAATGCTGAATTTAGAACTCGATATCGCTGACATAGAGCAGCTGCTCATAGATCACAAAGAAGGGGAATTGACAGATCAGGATTTAATGTATTTTGAAAAGGAAAGAAACACTGAAAAAGAAAGAAATAATGAGGATGAGGGAGGAGAGAAATAAAAAAACTTTACAGTGAAAGGATTAGCTGAAGTTTTTTCTAAACTAAATTGGGGAACTCCGTTGCTTGAAAGCATGGACCTAAATGCTGATCTCTCTCTATATGTATAGACCATGAATATCATTAAATTTCCAAAGACTATGCACTTTTTTTTTTTCCAGAAAGCAATTAGAGTAAAGGTAGATTATTACAATCAAATTGGGGGACCTAGATGATTTAAAAATGTGTCAGTAATAACATGGAAAGACTAATATTGTTAGAATACACAGTATAGTAAATCTATAAGCTGCTTACAAAGGGCACACTTTAAATAAAAGGACAAATAAAGATTGAAAGTAGTAGTTCTATGCTTCAAGTTTTATAAGGAGTTATAAGGGTGTACCCTTTCAAGAGTTTGGGCTGAAAGGCTTTGGTATTTATGGGATCTTCCCTTTTTGGCAAACATAAACTGCATTTTTTTTTCCCCTGAACCTGTGTGATTGCTAATAACTAATAATAGACTCACTTGTGTTTTAGCCTCTTACTTGATCCTTTCTGCCTTGTTTTTTACTTTCTGGCCCTTCATAACTTAGGAAATGTGTATACATTGAGGGAAAAATTGGACTCATTTTGTCTTAGTCATCTAATGTTGCTATAACAGAAATACCACAAGTGGATGGCTTTAACAAAGAGAAGTTTATTTTCTCAGAGTCTACTAGACTAGAAGTTCAAATTCAGGGTGTCAGCTCCAGTGAGAGGTTTTCTCTCTCTGTCAGCTCTGGAGAAAGATCCTTGTCATCAATCTTCTCCTGGACTAGGAGCTTCTCCACGCAGGAACCCTGGGTCCAAAGGACACTCTTTGCTCCCAGCCCTGTTTCCTTGGTGGTATGAGGTCCTCCCTCTCTGCTTGCTTCCCTTTCCTTTTATCTCTTATAAGATAAAAGGTGGTGCAGGCCACATTCTAGGGAAACTCTTTTAACATTGGATCAGAGATATGGCCTGAGTAGGTGTTACAATCCCACCCCAATCCTCTTTAACATAAAATTACAATCACAAAAACAAGGACAACTGCACAATACTGGGAATCATGGCCTATCCAAGTTGACACATATTTTGGGGGGATACAATTCAATCCATGACACATTTCTTCTTAGTTACCTTTTCAAATTGAGTTTGGGCCATCACGTTCTCATAACCACAGAAACTGTAAAACTTTGACAAATGTGCCACAGCTCCATGATACTGCAGAAAGTTTTGAGGTATCACTTTTTGCTGGAACACTTGGTCCTAATCTTTTCATTGTTGTTAGCTGCCATTGAGTTGGCTCCCTACCAATGGTGACCCTATGCGCACTGGAACAAAATGCTGCCCAGTCCCGCAGAATCCCCATAATTGGTTGCTGATCAGAATATTGTGATCCATAGGGTTTTCACTGGCTGATTTCCTGAAGTAGATCATTAGGATTTTCTTCCTATCCATCTTTGTCTGGAAGCTGCACTGAAACCTGTTCAGCATCGTAGCAGTTAACAAACCTCCACTCACAGATGAGTGATGGCCGAGCACGATGTGTACTGCCCAGGAAATGAACACAAGTCTCCTGCTGAACCACTGAACCACCAATGCCACGTTCTTATCTGTTTAGGAATCTGAAAATTTTTGAAGAGAAAATCACTGCAAAAGATTAGACTTGCCTTGATTCAGTTCCCTTGTGTCCAGTATCTTGGACTCTTAAATCTTTGTTTATTTGGATACTTTCTAATTCTTTCAAATGCCAGATGTTTGTGTTTTATCCTGATTTTTAGTTTTTCTTTGTAGTAGGTTTGGTTTGTTATAAACCACTGTCAGAAGTTGAGACAGATATATTTTTAAGTGATTAAGCCAGAAATTAATGTGGTCTTTTTTCTGATAGAAATAGTAAGTCCACAGTTCTAGGAATTTATAGACACTCCCTCCTCCTTGACTATTGTCATTGTTTCAGAAGTTCAGAAGGAATACTAGATGAATCTGAAATTAATCAATAGTTATTCTGAACACATTTGTGGTCTGCACTATTCTTAATTTCATATTTAAAAAATTTATTTTCAACTGCAATATTAAGTTTGGATTATTATTGTGATATCTTTTTTCAGATTTTTGGACATAAAATAAGTCATTACCTGTCTACACCTTTGGGTGAGGTCGGTGAGAAATAAGATTCCATTTCTAACATAAGACACTTTGTCCCAGTTGGAAACTTGACCTGATCTTTCGTATAGATGGAAAAAGGGATTACAGATGCAATCCTATAAACTCAATGAATCTCAATCATTAAGTGAAACCATTGAATTTCTGTTCAGATAGTAACCTGGTAACACAACCAAACCTTTGATTTTTGCCCAGGCAAGGACTTTAGCAGGGGTGCAAGAGTATACTAAAATGATACTCACTACACCTCGGGGGGGGGGAGGAATTAATCTTGAACTGTAACTCTTACACAAACAAAATTAATTTGAGATGGATCATAAAATAAACTTGAAAAAAAAAGTGAGTTGAAACAATAACGCTTCTAGAATAAAATATGGTAAAGTATCTTCAGGACCTTAAGATAAAAAAAAAAAAATTATTTATTTATTTATTTATTTTGATCTTAAGATAGGCAAAAAAAAATCTTATATGGGATTAAAAAGACATTAAACACGGGGAAAAGAGATAAACTCTACTTAATTAAAATTATCTTTTAATCAAGATATACCATTAAAGCTGTGAGAATATATGTGAAAATGACTCATAAAGAGATTTGTATATGCATACATACATATATACACACACAAATTCCTATCAGTCAGTAAGAAAACACAAAAAACCCATTTAAAAGCACTGGAGCCCTGGTCAGGAACATCCAAAAAGAGGATATTCAAATGATCAAGGAGTATTGCTTTAATCATCATGGTATGAAACTTAAAGGTACTGTGAAATCACTATAAACTCACGAGAACAGCCGAAATTTAAAAGACTGACAATACCAAGAGTTAGAATATAAGGTAACTGAAAGTTTCCTACATTGCTGGTGAGAATGTAAATTGTTTGAAGCACTTTGGAAAACTGTGTGGTGGTATCTCCTATTGCTAAGCATATCCAAAATCATCAGTTCCAATCCAAGTATATGCCTAAGAGAAATAGGTACAGACGTCTGCCAAAAGATACGAAACAAAATCAATATAGTTTTATTTTTATCTTACTTTCCATGTACTGCTTTAACAGAAATACCAAAAGTGGATGATTTAAAGAATAGAAAAATATTTTCTCACAGTTTTTGTTGTTGTTGTTAAGTGCCATTGAGTCAGTTCCAACTCATAGAGACTTTTTGTACCACAGAAGGAAACACTGCCCAGTCCTGCACCATCATCACTGTTATGCTTGTTATGCTAGAGCCCATTGTTGCAGCCACTGTGTCAATTCATCTCATTGATGGTTTTCTTTTTTTCCACTGACCCTCTACTTTACCAAGCATGAGGTCCTTCTCCAGGGACTGATCACTCCCGACAATGTGTTCAAATTATGTAAGTTGCAGTCTCGCCATCCTTGCTTCTGAGGAGCATTCTGGTTGTACTTCTTCCAAGATACATCTGTTCATTCTTTTGGCAGTCCATGGTATATTCATTATTCTTCAACAACACCACAATTCAAAGGCATCAATTCTTCTTCAGTCTTCCTTATTCCTTTTCCAGCTTTCACATGCATATGATGCAATTGAATATACCTTGGCTTGGGTTAGGCGCACCTTAGTCTTCAAGGTGGCATCTTTGCTTTTAAGCACTTTAAAGAGGCCCTTTGCAGCAGATTTGTACAATGCAGTGCACCCTTTGATTTCTTAACTGCTGCTTCCATGGCTGTTGATTGTGGATCCAAGTAAAATGAAATCCTTGACAACTTCGATCTTTTCTCTGTTTATCATGATGTGGCTTATTGGTCCAGTTGTGAGGATTTTTGTTTTTTTTACATTGAGCTGTAATCCATACTGAAGGCTGTGGTCTTTGATCTTTATCAGTAAGTGCTTCAAGTCCTCTTCACTTTCAGCAAGCAAGGTTGTGTCATCTGCATAACGCAGGTTGTTAATGAGTCTTCCCTCCAAACCTGATGCTTTGATCTTCTTCATATAGTGCAGCTTCCCAGATTATTAGCTCAGCATACTGATTGAATACGTATGGTGAAAGGATATAACCCTGATGTACAGGTTTTCTGACTTTAAACCATTCCATATCCCCTTGTTCTGTCTGTAACAATTGCCTCTTGATCTAGGTACAGGTTCCTCATGAGCACAATTAAATGTTCTGGAATTCCCATTCTTTGCAATGTTATGTACAGGTTCCTCGTGAGCACAATTAAGCATTCTGGAACTCCCATTCTTTGCAATGTTATCCATAATTTGTTATGATCCACACAGTAGACACATGTCTGTCAGTTTGTTGTACTGTGGAGGCTTGCTTGTTGCTGTGATGCTGGAAGCTATGCCACTGGTATTCAGATACCAGCAGGATCACCCATGAAGGACAGGTTTCAGCTAAGCTTCCAGACTAAGACGGAGTAGGAAGAAGGACTCGGCAGTCTAATTCTGAAAAGAATTAGCCAATGAAAACCTTATGAATAGCAGTGGAACACTGTCTGATATAGTGCTGGAAGATGAGCTCCACAGGTTGGAAGGCACTCCAAGGATGACTGGGGAAGAGCTGCATCCTCAAAGTAGAGTCGACCTTAATGATGTGAATAGAGTAAAGTTTTTGGGAAACTCATGTACTGATGTGACACAGCTCAAAACGAGAAGAAACAGCTGCAAACATCCATTAATGATCGGAACCTGGAATGTATGAAGCATGAATCTAGAAAATTGGAAATCATCAAAAATGAAATGGAACACATAAACGTCGATATCCTAGGCATTAGTGAGCTGAAATGGACTAGTATTGGCCATTTTGAATCTCACAGTTTAGAAGGCTATAAATCTGATTTCAGAGTGTGGCTCTAGGAGGATATCCTTCTTTGTCTACTTCAGCTTCATGTAACCAGCAATCCTTGGTTCCTTGGTGATCTTCATGTGGCATCTATATTCCTTCTTTTGTTCTTCCTTGTCTTGTGACTGTTGTTAGGTTACAGCGACCCCATGAATAACAAAAAAGACATGTTGCCTGGTCCTGCTCCTTCCTCACAACATTATATATGTTTGAGCCCATTATTGCAGCCACTGCATCAATCCATCTTATTGAGGGTCTTCCTCTTTTTTGCTGAATCGCTACTTTACCAAGCATGATGCCCTTCTCTAGCGATTGATTCCTTCTGAAAATGCGTCCAATGTAAGCATTTCTGTATACACTTCCTCTAAGAGAGATTTGCTCTTTTTTCTGGTAGCCTATGGCATATTCAGTATTCTTCGATAATACTATAATTCAGTGTATCAATTCTTCTTTGATCTTCCTTTTTTATTGTCCAGCTGTGCCTATGCTGTTCCTTATAATTCCTTATAACTCAGAACTGATTAGGTTTAGGACACACTCTTCACTGATATGACCTCATTAACAAAGAAAACCCTATTCCCAAATGGAATTACATCAATAGGCACAGGAGTTAGAACTCCAACATGTATTTTGGAGGGACACAACTTAATCCACAACAATTCTTAATAATCAAAATTGGAAGTACCCACACATGTTATCAAAAAAATCAATGAAGTATGGCATACTGTAGTATAACAACAGATTTTATGTTTGAAACTCTATTTTATATGTTCACACAGACTATTTCAAATATTGAGTAATATCATCACTGTAACTACACAATCGATGAACTAAAAGTTAATTAATTTTTTTACAGCAAGTAATAGAAATGATAATCATGCCAAAATGCTCCAATAATCATATTACAAATTTTTCTTCCTTGAAGGAACTCAAAATTATCATGACGTCTTAACAGCCATAATGTAATTAACAAGATATCCATATGAACATAACCATCTTAAGGTGTGATTCTAATATACCCCTTAAATAAACCAAAGAATGTGATTATAAAGAATATCATAATACTTCTAGACTGTGTATAACTCTCGATAAATGGCACAGAGGTCATACTCACCAGCCTATTGACTCCTTTTTTCCCTAAATTCCAAGAAAGCCTTTAATAAACACATTACTTTTCTGAATAGACTATGTACACGTGGCTCTCGGTTACAGTCCTCAGAGACCTTGGTTATATTAAAAAGAACTGCTTGGAAGGCAGTATTGTTAATGATCCATCTACTCTGTAATCTTCCTTTAAGCAACCTTAGTTTGTACAACAAACAGCCCCTTCTATTACAATACCCAGATTGCTGAGTGTCTCTAGAGAAAGCACAGCTATTCTTCAGTAATGTTCCAGAGACCCTTCTACATGATACTATTCAAGTACGTCTCATATCTCGTTCGTTAACTATTCTAACGCTTGTCTTCAAACTCATTCCTTGCCTCCTCACTTTCGGAAAGGTATTACTCCTACTATTTAGAAAATATCAAGCCTCACCAATATTCATTATTTCTTCCTTAACACCTACTAATCTGTACCTACACTTTCCTATGTCTTCCTTATATCTCACTGGAAGAAGCAAGTGTCTTCATATCCATTATTAACTCGTTGCCGCTTCTAATTTTCTGTGATACATTGCTAAATCGATAATCTTCTTGACATGTTTTTAAACTATTCATTCTATACTAAAATTTACCTTTAAGAATATCAGCATATTTAAACATCCCCACATAAAAATCAAATTAAAAGAAAAAAAAATCTAACTTCTGTGCTTTCTACCATTATCTATCCACATTTCTTGAAAGAAAAATACATCTACATTCTTTGGCTCCAATTACTTATCTATAATTCATTTCTCAATCTAGCTGGTTTTCTAAGTCTGATTTCACACAACATAGAAACTTCTCTAGCTAAGATTATCAGTGGGTTACATCTGACCAAAAACAATTCCACAATTTGTGTTCATTATCTTATTTGCTCTCCCTTTTTTTGGTGACCAAACTGCCCCTTAGATTTCACTGTACTGGTGGTTCTGTGGCACATTCAGATAGTTTTATTCCTTCATACATCATTGCTCCATATTGCTACTTGACAAGTATGGTAAAAATATACCATCATTGCTTCTTCATGTTATATTTTTACTCATTTCATTCCTTAAATGTTAATGTAACTCAGACATCCATCTTCAGCTCTCCGATCTTCTCATGCAGTTCCCTTGTCTGACTTCATCAAGTTTTAACACTGATACTGTGAAAAGTTATCCCAAATTGTTATACCAAGGGCAGCAGTGTATATATAATTGCTATTGATATTTAATCCTTTACTTTATTTATTTCTTTATTTTTAATAATTTTTATTGAGCTTTGACTGAATGTTTACAAATCAAGTCATTCTGTCACATATAAGATTATATACACCTTACTTCATACTCCTACTTATTCTCCCCCTAATGAGTCAGCCCGCTCCCTCCTTCCAGTCTCTCCTTTCGTGACAATTTTGCCAATTTCTAACCCTCTCTACCCTTCTATCTCTCCTCCAGACAGGAGATGCCAACACAGTCTCAAGCGCCCACCTGATACACGTAGCTCACTCTTCATTAGCATCTCTCTCCAACTCATTGTACAGTCCCTTCCATGTCTGATGAGTTGTCTTCAGGAATGACTCCTGTCCTGGGCCACCAGAAGGTTTGGGGACCATGACTGCTGGGATTCTTCTAGTCTCAGTCAGACCATTAAGTCTGGTCTTTATGAGAATTTGGGGTCTGCATTCCACTGATCTCCTGCTCCCTCAGGGGTTCTCTGTTGTGCTCCCTGTTAGGGCAGTCATCGGTTTGCCTGGCACCATCTAGTTCTTCTGGTCTCAGGATGATGTAAGTCTCTGGTTCATGTGGCCCTTTCTGTCTCTTGGGCTCATAGTTATCCTGTGACCTTGGTGTTCTTCATTCTCCTTTGATCCAGGTGGGTTGAGACCAATTGATGCATCTTAGATGGCCGCTTGTTAACATTTAAGACCCCAGATGCCACATTTCAAAGTGGGATGCAGAATGTTTTCATGATAGAATTATTTTGTGAATTGACTTAGAAGTCCCCTTAAGCCATAGTCCCCAAACCACCGCCTTTGCTCTGCTGACCTTAGAAGCATTCAGTTTCTCCTGGAAACTTCTTTGCTTTTGGTCCAGTCCAGTTGAGCTGACCTTCTGTGTATTGAGCATTGTCCTTCCCTTCACCTAAAGTAGTTCTTATCTACTAACTAATCAGTAAATAACCCTCTCCCACCCTCCCTCCCTCCCCACCTTGTAACCACAAAAGTATGTGTTCTTCTCAGTTTATACTGTTTCTCAAGATCTTATAATAGTGGGCTTATACAATATTTGTCCTTTTGCCTCTGACTAATTTCACTCAGCATAATGCCTTCCAGGTTCCTCCATGTTATGAAATGTTTCACAGATTCCTCACTGTTCTTTATCGATGCTAGTATCCCATTGTGTGAATATACCACAATTTATTTACCCATTCATCCTTTGATGGACATCTTGGTTGCTTCCAGCTTTTTGCTATTGTAAACAAAGCTGCAATAAACATGGGTGTGCATATATCTGTTTGTGTGAAGGCTCTCGTATCTCTAGGGTATATTCCGAGGAGTGGGATTTCTGGGTTGTATGGTAGTTCTATTTCTAACTGTTTAAGATAACGCCAGATAGATTTCCAAAGTGGTTGTACCATTTTACATTCCCACCAGCAGTGTATAAGAGTTCCAATCTCTCCACAGCCTCTCCAACATTTATTATTTTGTGTTTTTTGGATTAATGCCAGCCTTGTTGGAGTGAGATGGAATCTCATCGTAGATTTAATTTGCATTTCTCTAATGGCTAGTGATCGAGAGCATTTTCTCATGTATCTGTTAGCTGCCTGAATATCTTCTTTAGTGAAGTGCGTGCTCATACCCTTTGCCCACTTCTTGATTGGGTGGTTTGTCTTTTTGTGGTTCAATTTTAACAGAATCATATAGATTTTAGAGATCAGGCTCTGGTCAGAGATGTCATAGCTGAAAATTCTTTCCCAATCCGTAGGTGGTCTTTTTACTCTTTTGGTGAAGGCTTTAGATGAGCATAGGTGTTTGATTTTTAGGAGCTCCCAGTTATCTGGTTTCTCTTCGTCATTTTTGGTAATGTTTTGTATTCTGTTTATGCCTTGCATTAGGGCTCCTAACGTTGTCCCTATTTTTTCTTCCATGATCTTTATCATTTCAGTCTTTATGTTTAGGTCTTTGATCCACTTGGAGTTAGTTTTTGTGCATGGTATGAGGTATGGGTCCTGTTTCATTTTTTTGCAAATGGATATCCAGTTATGCCAGCACCAGTTGTTAAAAAGACTCTGTTTTCCCCAATTAACTGACACTGGGCCTTTGTCAAATATCAGCTGCTCATATGTGGGTGGATTTATATCTGGGTTCTCAGTTCTGTTCCATTGGCCTATGTGCCTGTTGTTGTACCAGTACCAGGCTGTTTTGACTACTGTGGCTGTCTAATAGGTTCTAAAATCAGGTAGAGTGAGGCCTCCCACTTTCTTCTTTTTCAGTGTGCTTTACTTATCCGGTGCTTCTTTCCCTTCCATATGAAGTTGGTGATTTGTTTCTCCAACACATTAAAAAATGTCATTGGAATTTGGATTGGAAGTGCATTTATGTATAGATGGCTTTTGGTAGAATAGATATTTTTACTATGTTCAGTCTTCCTATCCATGAGCAACGTATGTTTTTCCTCTTAAGTAGGTCCTTTTTAGTTTCTTGCACTAGTACCTTGTAGTTTTCTTTGTATAGGTCTTTTACATCTTTGGTAAGATTTATTCCTAAGTATTTTATCTTCTTGGGGGCTACTGTGAATGGTATTGATTTGGTGATTTCCTCTTCGAAATTCTTTTTGTTGATGTAGAGTAATCCAAGTGATTTTTGTACGTTTATCTTATAACCTGAGACTCTTCCAGACTCTTCTATTAGTTTCAGTAGTTTTCTGGAGGATTCCTTAGGGTTTTCTGTGTATAAGATCATGTCATCTGCAAATAGAGATAATTTTACTTTCTCCTTGCCAGTCCGGATGCCCTTTATTTCTTTGTCTAGCCTAATTGCTCTGGCTAGGACCTCTAGCACAATGTTGAATAAGAGCGGTGATAAAAGGCATCCTTGTCTGGTTCCCATTCTCAAAGGAAATGCTTTCAGGCTCTCTCCATTTAGAAGGATGTCAGCTGTTGGCTTTATATACTGATGCCCCTTATTATGTTGAGGAATTTTCCTTCAATTCCTATTTTGCTCAGAGTTTTTATCATGAATGGGTGTTGGACTTTGTCAAATGCCTTTTCTGCATCAATTGATAAGATCATGTGGTTTTTGCCTTTTGTTTTATTTATATGGTAGATTACATTAATGTTTTTTCTAATATTAAACCAGCCTTGCATACCTGGTATAAATCCAACTTGGTCTTTGTGGATTATGTTTTTGATATGTTGTTGAATTCTATTGGTTAGAATTTTGTTGAGGATTTTTGCATCTATGTTCATGAGGGATATAGGTCTTTAATTTTCTTTTTTTGTGATGTCTTTACCTGGTCTTGGTATCAGGGATATGGTGGCTTCATAGAATGAGTTAGGTAGTATTCCATCATTTTCTATGCTTTGAAATACCTTTAGTAGTAGTGGTGTTAACTCTTCTCTGAAAGTTTGGTAGAACTCTGCAGTAAAGCCATTCGGGCCAGGGCTTTTTTTTGTTTGGAGTTTTTTGGTTACCGTTTCAATCTCTTTTTTTGATTTGGGTCTATTTAGTTTTTCTCCTTCTGATTGTGTTAGTTTAGGTAGGTAGTGTTTTTCTAGGAATTCATCCATTTCTTCTAGGTTTGCAAATTTGTTCGTGTAAAATTTTTTGTAATCATCTGATATGATTCTTTTAATTCAGTTGGGTCTGTTGTGATGTGGCCCTTCTCATTTGTTACTCGGGTTATTTGTTTCCTTTCCTGTATCTCTTTAGTCAGTCTGGCCAATGCTTTATCAATTTTGTTAATTTTTCAAAAAACGAGCTTTTGGCTTTGTTAATTCTTTCAATTGTTTTTCTGTTCTCTAATTCATTTAGTTCAGCTCTAATTTTTATTATTTGTTTTCTTCTGGTGCCTGATGGATTCTTTTGTTGCTCGCTTTCTATTTGTTCAAGTTGTAGGGACAGTTCTCTGATTTTGGCTCTTCCTTCTTTTTGTATGTGTGCATTTATCGATATAAATTGACCTCTGAGCACTGCTTTTGCTGTGTCCCAGAGGTTTTGATAGGAAGTAGTTTCATTCTCATTGCATTCTATGAATTTCTTTATTCCCTCCTTAATGTCTTCTATAACCCAGTCTTTTCTCAGGAGGGTATTGTTCAGTTTCCAAGTATTTGATTTCTTTTCCCTAATTTTTCTGTTATTGACTTCCACTTTTATGGCCTTATGGTGTGAGAAGATGTTTTGTAATATTTTGATGTTTTGGATTCTGCAAAGGTTTGTTTTATGACCTAATATGTGATCTATTCTAGAGAATGTTCCATGTGTGCTAGAAAAAAAGTATACTTTGCAGCAGTTGGGTTGAGTGTTCTGCATAAGTCTATGAGGTCCAGTTGGTTGATTGTAGCGATTAGGTCTTCCGTGTCTCTCTTGAGCTTCTTACTGGAAGTCCTGTCTTTCTCTGAAAGTGGTGTGTTGAGTCTCCTACTATAATTGTGGAGGTGTCTATCTCACTTTTCAGTTCTGTTAAAGTTTGTTTTATGTATCTTCCAGCCCTGTCATTGGGTGCATAAATGTTTAATATGGTTATATCTTCCTGGTCAATTGTCCCTTTAATCATTCTGTAGTGTCCTTCTTTATCCTTTGGGGTGGATTTAAGTTTAAATTCTATTTTGTCAGAAATTAATATTGCTACTCCTGCTCTTTTTTGCTTATTGTTTGCTTGATATATTTTTTCCATCCTTTGAGTTTTAGTTTATGTCTCTAAGTCTAAGGTGTGTCTCTTGTAGGCAGCATACAGACGGATCGTGTTTCTCTATCCAGTCTGAGACTCTCTGTCTCTTTATTGGTGCATTTAGTCCATTTACATTCAGCGAAATTATAGATAAGTATGTGTTTAGTGCTGTCATTTTGATGCCTTTTTATGTGTGTTGTTGACAATTTCATTTTTCCACTTACCTTTTTGTGCTGAGACATTTTTCTTTGTAAATTGTGTGTTCATCATTTTCATTGTATTTGACTTTATGTTTGCTGAGTTGTTATGTTTTTCTTGGTTTTTATTTTGAGTTATGGAATTGTTAGACCTCTTTGTGGTTACCTTAATATTTACCCCTATTTTTCTAAGTAAAAACCTAACTTGTGTTGTCCTATATCGCCTTGTCTCCCTCTCCATATGGCAGTTCTATGCCACCTGTATTTAGTCCCCCTTTTTGATTATTGTGATCTTTTACATATTGACTTCATTGATTCTCTGTTTTGAGCATGTTTTTCTTTTTAAAATTAATCTTAATTTGTTTTTGTGATTTCCCTGTTTGAGTTGATGTCAGGATGCTCTGTTCTGTGACCTTGTGTTGTGCTGGTATCTGATATTATTGGTTTTCTGACCAAACAATTTCCTTCAGTATTTCCTGTAGCTTTTTGGTTTGGTTTTTGCAAATTCTCTAAGCTTGTGTTTATTTGTAAATGTCTTAATTTTGCCTTCATATTTCAGAGACAGTCTTGCTGGATATATGATCCTTGGTTGGCAGTTTTTCTCCTTCAGTGCTCTATATATGTGCTCCCATTGCCTCCTTGACTGCATGGTTTCTGCTGAGTAGTCTGAACTTTTTCTTATTGATTCTCCTTTGTAGGAGACCTTTCTTTTATCCTTGGCTGCATTTAAAATTTTTCTCTTTATCTTTGGTTTTGGCAGGTTTGATGATAGTATGTCTTGGTGATTTTCTTTTTGGATCAATCTTAAATGGGGTTTGATGAGCATCTTGGATAGATATCCTTTCGTCCTTCGTGATGTCAGGGAAGTTTTCTGCTAACAGATCTTCAACTCTTCTCTCTGTATTTGCTGTTATCCCTCCCTGTTCTGGGACTCCAATCACATGCAAGTTATTCTTCTTGATTCTTAGGGTTTCTTCCTTTTTTTAAAATTCTTTTATCTGATTTTTTTTTTCAGCTATATTGGTGTCAATTCCTTGGTCCTCCAGATCCCCCACCCTGCATTCCAATTGCTCGAGTCTGCTCCTCTGACTTCCTATTGAGTTGTCTAATTCTGTAATTTTATTGTTAATCTTTTGGATTTCTGAATGCTATCTCTATGGATTCTTGCAGCTTATTAATTTTTGCACTATGTTCTTAAATAATCTTTTTGATTTCTTCAACTGCTTTACCAGTGCGTTCCTTGGCTTTTTCTGTAGATTGCCTTATTTCATTTCTGAGGTCATCCCTGATGTCTTGAAGCATTCTGTAAATTAGTTTTTTATATTCTGTATCTGGCAATTCCAGGATTGTATCTTCATTTGGGAAAGATTTTGATTCTTTAGTTTGGGGACTTGTAGAAACAATCATGGTCTGCTTCCTTATGTGGTTTGATATCAACTGCTGTCTCCGAACCATCACTAAGATATTGTAGTGATTTATTTTATATTTGCTCACTGTGTCTTATCTCATTTTGTTTTCTTTCAATATACGTAGATGGGCTACTCGATTGCGCTGTCTTGATTGTTGTAGCCCTTTAATCACTTATGTCCTATTACCAGCTGGTTTGGGCTGTTACCAGATATATAAGCCTAAGAGTCCATTCACTATTCTTGAGTAGAATCTGATTTTGGGTCATCAAGTGTGTGGTACAGACTGTTACCTATCTACCTAGAGAAGTACTGGTGATAGTTGTGTGCACCAGATTCTAGTAGCAGTAGGGGTTCACACTCCAGGGGGGGCAGGATGCTGACAGGCTTCCCCCAAGTGCCAGTGAGGTAGGTGTGTCTCTATTCCTAAAGCACTTTGGTAGGTGGGCTCTGCAGCTGTACCTTAGTCCCCCAATGCAAGTACCTGTACAGATTGGTAGGTGTCACCCTCTTTAGACCTCTAAGGCAGGAGGCTAGGTGGTCTGGGGGGAGCTTCAGCCCTCAGTTCCCTGTTGTGGGTCAGTGAGGGCTCTGTTGAATATGCAGAGATATCAGACCTGGGAAACTTGTTTTTCCAGTAAATCCACTAAAAAAAAATGCAGTCAGATCCCTATCAGAAATGCCTTTGGATTAGAATAGCCACCTTGTTCCCTGTAGGGATGAAAGCCCGAGACTGTGAATCACATATGCTTGGCTGGAGCTGGTTCTGTGTTTTTAGTCCAATTAGGGAAGGATTTTTGGTCCCTGGGTTTTTTGTAGCTGCTTCTCTCAGGCCAGGAGAATGGATTAGAAGATCAAAAGAAAAAAAAAGAAAGAAAACCCGCAGAGCAGTTCACTCTCTGGCTCAGGAAATTCCAATGTTATTTAAGCCGCCTGGGAAGGGGAGGGGAGGGTTCAGATAAATAGGAGAGAGTAGCACCCCGGAATATAGATAAAGTTACTTATATTGCTTGGGATGACTGTTTTATTTGAGATTTCCGCGGGGCACGTTGACTGTGTGTGCTGGCTGGGTAGAGATTACCACCAAGGGTCAGGCCCATTCTTGTGCTGTGTCAGAAGCCGCGGTCAATTCCTCCACTCTCAGTCCAAAGCCCAGCGCCAAGGTTCCTCGGCTGGGACGCCGCACTCCAGGCTCCAAAACCAGTCTCTGCCTCCCGGTGACTTCTCCTCCTGTCAGCCACGTTGCTGCACTGCCTGCGTGCACTCGCTGGGCTTCCCCCGAGGTCACTTCTGGTGGCTGGGGCTGCGTCCCGTGTTTGCGCCATCTCAGGATGCCGTGCTCAGCCCCTCGTGCCCAGTCCAAAGCCAGGCACCAAGGTTTCCTGACTGGGACGCTGGCTCCAGTCTCCGAAAACAGTTGCTGCTTCCCCGTGGTTGTTCGTTCTCAGTCTCTGTCACTCAGGTCAACTCCTTAGATCTGTGTTTGATGATCAGGGTTCGTAGATTGTCATGTATGTGATCGATTCACTTGTTTTTCCGAGTCTTTGTTGCAAGAGGGATCTGAGGTAGCTTCTATCTAGTCAGCCATCTTTGCCCCGCCTCCTACCTTATTTATTTAATGAGTATTTATTGAAGACTTTCCAGGTGCTAACTGTAAGGCAGTAATCTACCAAATGGCAATATTATGGAGATCAAGACAGAGATATTTCTGTCTTCAAAGGCCCACTAGAGAACAGTAAGTCAATTAGAATGTCAGAGAGTTATTTGAAAAACGCATTATAAGCTGCACTGGTTTGACTGATTATATTTATTTTAAGGCAGTAAATTTACATTTCCCTAGATATTAGCCACTTATTCTGAAATTTTCTTGGAAGTTGTTTTTGCGTATTATATTTGTAATATACCAGTCAAGTAACCACAGATGTTATTCATTTGGGAATTTTTCAATTTAGTGAAAAAATCTGCCATTTCTTCTGTAAGTTTGGTGAACTATTAGGTCATATTTTTTTTTAATAATTTTTATTCTGCTTTAAGTGAAAGTTTACAAATCAAGTCAGTCTCTCACACAAAAACCCATATACACCTTGCTAAAAAAGCAACCCACTCCCAATTACCATTTTTTTTTTTTTTAATGAGACAGAAAAAAAAAATTTTTTTTCTTTTAATGAGACAGCCCGCTCTCTCCCTCCACTCTCTATTTTTGTGTCCATTTCACCAGCTTCTAACCCCCTCCACCCTCTCTTCTCCCCTCTAGGCAGGAGATGCCAGCATAGTCTCAAGTGTCCACCTGATCCAAGAAGCTCAATCCTCACCAGCATCCCTCTCCAACCCATTGTCCAGTCCAATCCATGTCTAAAGAGTTGACTTCGGAAATGGTTCCTGTCCTGGGGCAACGGAAGGTCTGGGGGCCATGACCACCAGGGTCTTTCCAGTCTCAGTCAGACCATTAAGTCCGGTCTTATGAGAATTTGGGGTCTGCATCCCACTGCTCTCTTGCTCCCTCAGGGGTGCTCTGTTGTGTTCCCTCTCAGGGCAGTCATCTGTTGTAGCCAGGCACCATCTAGTTCTTCTGGTCTCAGGATGATGTAGTCTCTTGTTCATGTGGCCCTTTCTGTCTCTTGGGCTTGTAATTGCCTTGTGTCCTTTGTGTTCTTCATTCTTCTTTGATCTGGGTGGGTTGAGACCAATTGATGCATCTTAGATGGCTGCATGCTAGCATTTAAGTCCCCAGACACCACTCTTCAAAGTGGGATGCAGCATGTTTTCTTAATAGATTTAATTATGCCAATTGACTTAGATGTCCCCTGAAACCATGGTCCCAGGCCCCTGCCCCTGCTACACTGGCCTTTGAAGCACTCAATTTATTCACTAAACTTCTTTGCTTTTGGTTTGGTCCAATTATGCTGACCTCCCCTGTATTGTGTGCTGTCTTTCCCTTCACCTAAAGTAGTTCTTATCTACTATCTAATTTTTTTTATCTAATTAGTGAATGCTCCTCTCCCATCCTCCCTCCCTCCACCCTCTCTTAATCACAAAAGAATGTTTTCTTCTCAGTTTAAACTATTTCTCAAGTTCTTATAATAGTGGACTTATATAATTTTTGTCCTTTTGCAGCTAACTAATTTCACTCAGCATAATGCCTTCCAGGTTTCTCCATGTTATGAAACGTTTCACAGATTCCTCACTGTTCTTTATCTATGCAAAGTGTTCCATTGTGTGAATATACCACAATTTATTTAACCATTCTTCCGTTGATGGGCACCTTGATTGCTTCCATCTTTTTGCTATTGTAAACAGTGCTGCAATAAACATGGGTGTGCATATATCTGTTCGTGTAAAGGCTCTTATTTCTCTAGGGTATATTCTGAGGAGTGGGATTTCTGGGTTGTATGGTAGTTCTATTTCTAACTTTTTAAGAAAATGCCAGATAGATTTCCAAAGTGGTTATACAATTTGACATTCCCACCAGCAGTGTATAAGAGTTCCAATCTCTCCACAGCCTCTCTAACATTTATTATTTTGTTTTTTGGATTAATGCCAGCCTTGTTGGAGTGAGATGAAATCTCAATGTAGTTTTGATCTGCATTTCTCTAATGGCTAATGATCATGAACATTTCCACATATATCTGTTAGCTACCTCAATGTCTTCTTTAGTGAAGTGTCTATTCATATCTTTTGCCCATTTTTTAATTGGGTTATTTGTCTGCTTGCAGTTGAGTTTTTGCAGTATTATGTAGACTTTAGAGATCAGGCGCTGATCAGAAATGTCATAGCTAAAAACTTTTTCCCAGTCTGTAGGTAGTCTTTTTGTTCTTTTTTTGAAGTCTTTGGATGAGCATAAGTGTTTGATTTTTAGGAGCTCCCAGTTATCTAGTTTTTCTTCTAAGTTCTTTATGATGTTTTCTATACTGTTTATGCCACGTATTAGGGCTCTTAACATCGTCCCTATATCTTCTTCCATGATCTTTATCATTTAGAGTTTATATTTAGGCCTTTGATCCATTTTGAGTTAGTTTTTGTACATGGGGTGAAGTATGGGTCTTCTTTCCTTTTTTTGCAGATGGACATCCAGTTATGCCAGCACCATTTGTTAAAAAGACTGTGTTTTCCTCATTTAACTGTTTTGGGTCCTTTGTCAAATGTCAACTGCTCATTTGTGGATGGATTTACATCTGGATTCTCAATTCTGTTCCATTGGTCCATGTATCTGTTGTTGTACCAGGGCCAGGCTGTTTTGACTACTGTGGCGCTATAATAGGTACAAAAATCTGGTAAACTAAGGTCTCCCACTTTGTTCTTCTTTTTCAGTAATGCCTTATTTATCCAGGGCCTCTTTCCCTTCCATATGAAATTGGTGATTTGTTTCTCCATCTCATTAAAGAATGTCCTTGGGATTTTGATTGAAATTGCATTAAATGTATAGATCCCTTTTAGCAGAATTGGCATTTTTATAATGTTAAGCCTTCCGATCCATGAGCAAGGTATGTTCTTCCACTTATGTAAGGCTCTTTTGGTTTTTTGCAGAAGTGTAATGTAGTTTTCTCTGTATAAGTCTTTTACATCTCTGGTAAGATTTATTCTTAAGTATTTTATCTTCTTGGGGGCTACTGTAAATGGCATTGATTTGGTGATTTCCTCCTCGATGTTCTTTTTGTTGTTGTAGAGGAATCCAACAGATTTTTGTATGTTTATCTTGTATCCCGATACTCTGCTGAACTCTTCTATTGGTTTCAGTGGTTTTCTGGAGGATTCCTTAGGGTTTTCTGTGTATAAGATCATGTCATCTGCAAATAGAGATACTTTGACTTCTTCCTTACCAATCTGGATGCCCTTTATTTCTTTATCTAGCTTAATTGCTCTGGCTAGGGCTTCCAGCACAACGTTAAATAAAAGTGGTGATAAAGGGCATCCTTGTCTGGTTCCCGATCTCAATGGGAATGTTTTCAGGTTCTCTCCATTTAGGGTGATGTTGGCTGTTGGCTTTGGACAAATGCGCTTTATTATGTTGAGGAATTTTACTTCTATTCCTATTTTGCTGAGAGTTTTTATCATGAATGAGTGTTGAACTTTGTCAAATGCTTTTTCTGCATCAATTGATAAAATCATGTGATTCTTGTCTTTTATTTATGTGGTGGATTACATTAATTGTTTTTCTAATATCGAACCATTCCTGCATACCTGCTATGAATCCCACTTGATCATGGTGAATTATTTTTTGATATGTTGTTGAATTCTATTGGCTAGAATTTCGTTGAGGATTTTTGCATCTACATTCCTGAGGGATATAGGTCTCTAATTTTCTTTTCTTGGGGTGTCTTTACCTAGTTTTGGTATCAGGGATATGGTGGCTTCATAGAATGAGTTTGGTAGTATTCTGTCCTTTTCTATGCTCTGAAATGCCTTTAGTAGTAGTGGTGTTAACTCTTCTCTGAAAGTTTGGTAGAATTCTGCAGTGAAGCTGTCTGGATCAGGGTTTTTTTTATTGTTGTTAGGAGTTTTTTGATTACCTTTTCAATCTCTTCTTTTGTTGTGGGTCTATTTAGTTGTTCTATCTCTGTGTTAGTTTAGGTAGGTAGTGTGTTTCTAGGAATTCATCCATTTCTTCTCGGTTTTCAAATTTGAGTATAGTTTTTCATAGTAATCTGATAAGATTCTTTTAATTTCAGTTGGGTCTTTTGTAATAAAGCTCCTCTCATTTCTTATTTGGGTTATTTGCTTCCTCGCCTGTTTTTCTTTTCTCATTTTGGCCAGTGGTTTATCAATTTTGTTGAGTTTTTAAAAAAAACAGCTTTCGGTCTTGTTAATTCTTTCAATTGTTTTTCTGTTTTCTATTTCATTTAGTTCAGCTCTAATTTTTATCATTTGTTCTCTCCTGGTGCCTGTGGGTTTCTTTTGTTGCTGTTTTTCTGTTTGTTCACGTTGTAGGCATAATTATTTGATTTTGTCCCTTTCTTCTTTTTGAATGTGTGCATTTATTGATATAAATTGGCCTCTGAGCACCGCTTTTGCTGTATCCCAAAGGTTCTGATAGGAAGTGTTTTCATTCTCATTGGAGTCTATGAATTTCTTTATTCCATCCTTAATGTCTTCTATAATCCAGTCTTTTTTGAGCAGGGTATTGTTCAGTTTCCATGTGCTTGATTTCTTTTCCCTGTTTTTTGTGTTATTTATTGATTTCCACTTTTATGGCCTTATGGTGAGAGAAGATGTTTTGTAATATTTCAATGTTTTGGGTTCTGCTAAGGCTTGCTTTATGACCTAACAAGTGGTCTATTCTAGAGAATGTTCCATGTGCACTAGAAAAGAAAGTATAGTTGGTTGCTGTTGGGTACAGGGTTCTGTATATGTCTACGAGGTCAAGTTGGTTAATTGCGGCATTTAGATCTTCCGTGTCTTTATTGAGCTTCTTTCTGGATGTCCTGTCCTTCACTGAAAGTGGTGTGTTGAAGTCTCCTACTACTATTGTGAAGCTGTCTATCTCACTTTTCAATGTTGAAAGAGTTTGTTTTATGTATCTTGCAGCCCAGTCACTGGGTGCATAAATATTTAATATGGTTATATCTTCTTGGTGTATTGTCCCTTTAAGCATTACATAGTGTCTTTCCTTATCCTTTCTGATGGATTTAACTTTGAAATCTATTTTGTCAGAAATTAATATATCCATTCCTGCTCTTTTTTGATTGTTGTTTGCTTGATGTATTTTTTTCCATCCTTTGAGTCTTAGTATGTTTGTGTCTCATTGTCTAAGGTGTGTCTCTTGTAGGCAGCATATAGATGGATCTTGTTTTTTAATCCATTCTGCCACTCTTTGCCTCTTTATTGGTGCATTTAGTCCATTTACATTAAGCGTAATTATGGATAGTTATGAATTTAGTGCTATCATTTTTATTTCTTTTTTTGTGTGTTGACAGTTTCTTTTTCCCACTTGATTTTATGCACTGAGTAGATTTTCTTTATACATTGCCCTTTCCTCATATTTGTTGTTGATTTTGTTTCTGCTGAGTCTGTATTTTTCCCTTGTATTTTATTTTGGTGAGTAGGATAGTTTGTCTCCTTTGTGGTTACCTTATTATTTACCCCTGTTTTTCAAATTTAAAACTAACTTTTATTTCTTTGTATCACCATACCTTCATCTCCATATGATTACATTTCTTAGTCCTTTATTATTTGAATGTTGTACTCTTTTATATAATAACATTGCCATTACCCTGTGTTGGGCTTTTTTTTTTTTTTTTTTTTTTAATCTTGCTTTGTTTTTTGGATATCCTTGTCTGGGTTGACTTCTGGTTGCTCTGCCCAGTGTTCTAGTCTTGGGTTGATACCTGATATTGATTTTCTAACCAAAGAACTCCCTTTAGTATTTCTTATAGTTTTGTTTTGGTTTTTACAAATTCCCTCAACTTGTATGTATCTGGAAATATCTTTATTTCACCTTCATATTTAAGAGACAGTTTTGATGGATATATGATTCTTTGCAGGAAATTTTTTTCCTTCAATTTTTTAAATATGTCATCTCATTGCCTTCTTGCCTGCATGGTTTCTGCCAAGTAGTCTGAGCTTATTCTTATCGGCTCTCCTTTGTAGGTGACTTTTCTTGTATCCCTCTCTGCTCTTATAATTCTCTGTTTATCTTTGGTTTTGGCAAGTTTGTTCATAATATGTCTTGGTGAATTTCTTTTAACATCTACCTTACGTGGAGTTTGATGAACATCTTAGATAGATATCTTCTCATCTTTCACAATATCAGGGAAGTTTCTGCCAGCAAATCTTCAACAATTTTCTCTGTATTTTCTGTTATCCCTCCCTCTTCTGGTACTCCAATCACTCGTAGGTTATTTCACTTGATAGAGTCCCTCATGATTCTCATGGTTTCTTCATTTTTTAAATTTTTTATCTGATTTTTTTTCTTATATATTAGTGTCAAGGGATTTATCTTCGAGTTCAGAAATTTTAGCTTCTATTTGCTCAGTTCTTCTCCTCTGACTTTCTATCAAGTTATCTAATTCTGTAATTTTATTGTTAATCTTCTGAATTTCTGATTGCTGTCTATCAATGGATTTTTCCAGCTTATCCAACTTTTCCTTATGTTCCTGAATAATCTTTCTAATTTCTTCAGTTGTTTTATCTGTGTGTTTCTTGACTTGTTCTGTGTATTGCCTCATTTCCTTCCTGATGTCTTGAAGGGTTTTATATATTAAACTTCTGTATACGGCATCCGGTAATTCCAGGAATGCACTTTCATCTAGAAGATCCCTGGATTCTTTGTTTTGAGAGCCTGTTGAGGTGATCATGGTCTGTTTCTTTTTGTGACTTGATATTGACTGTTGTTTCTCAGCCATCTATAAGTTATTGTATTAGTTTATGCTTGCTTACTGTGTTGTAGCTTCTTGCTTTGTTTAGTTTTGCTATACCCCTATGGCTTGCTTGAGTGAGCTAGCTTGATTATTTTCACCTTTGGAGCTCTGGTGTCCTGTCCCCAGCTGGCTAGAGGTGTTATCAGGTATATCAGTCTAGGAGTCCATTCAGTTTTCTTGTATGAATTCAGCTCAGGTTTCCAGGTATCTGATATCGAGTGTGGTACAGGCTCTGTCCTACAGTCTTCGAGGGGGAGGGGTTATTGGCGTATATACCGGTATCTGATCGTAGCAGGGTGTCATGCTCTGAACAAGGCAGGTGGCTGAGACCCAATCCCCAAGTGTCTCCGAGGAAAACACCTCTCTGTTCCCTAGAGCATGCTGGTGGGTGGGTTCTGCAGAAAGACTATGGGCATGCAAGGTTTTTGGTTGTAAGGACTGGGAGGTATCAGTTATCTTTGGACCCCTGTCGCGGGTGGCCATGTGACCTGAGTGGAGCTACCAGTCCTTAGGTCTCTGATGTGGGTAGGTGAGGGCCTTGTTTAATAGGCAAAGCAATGTCAAATGTCAAACACCCACCTCCCCACCTAACAGCTGAAATGGTTGGAGTTTGCCATCAAGGGCCTATTCTTCCGAAATAGGCCCACACAGGTCCATGCAGAAGGGAAAGGTGCTCAAGGTCCATGGACGGTTTATGCCTGGACAGGAGCCACTTCTGTCCTGATCTCCCCTGAGTAATGGAGCTAGCAAATTATCTTTTCCCCCCAGTTGCAGTTTTTTTCCTTCCCCAAGGCTGGGAGGATGGCTCTATGTGCTCACCAGGGCCTATCTCAGGCCTAGGGATTCAGCCACTGAGGCTGGCTTGCAGATGAGAGGGGGGGAGCATGGTAAAATATACACAAGTACTTAGCTTTTGCTGAGAGCTCGCCGTTCTCCTTAGATTCCGGGTGTGTGAGTAGGCTGTATGGCTGGCTGCTTCTCCCTGAGGAAACTGTGGCCAAACGCTAGTACAAGCCCGCTGCTGCTGCTGCTGCTGTAGGAATGGTACCTGAGGGCTCTCTGTGATTCAGGTCTGGTTACTCCTCTCCACTTCTGAACGCCCTCTTCCTCCCCCCTACCCCTCAATTCGTTGTCTAAGCTTGCCTTTGATGCTCAGGGCTCCCAGTTTGTCACAAATATACTCATTTCACTTGTTTCTTCAGGTCTTTGTTGTAGATAGGCCTCGATGGAAGCGCCTGTCTATTCCACCATCTTGGCTCTGCCTCCCTAGGTCATATTTTTTAGATATCATTTAATAAGATAATTAGTGAGCCTCTGAGAAGTGAGATATTTTTATAAATATCCTACCTCCTTTAAGTTAACAATTAATGTAAATAAATTTTTTTTTTTTTACCTCCTTTAAGTTAACAATTAATGTAAATACTTTACTTAAATAAATATTAACCAAAGGATAGTGCATGGGGCACCAGTAAGGATTAAAACCAAAAAAACCAAACCCAGTGCTGTCAAATCGATTCCGACTCATTGTAGCCCTATAGGACAGAGTAGAACTGTCCCCACAGAGTATCCAAGGAGCACCTGGCAGATTCGAACTTCCAACCCCCTGCTTAGCAGCCATAGCACTTAACCACTGTGCCACCAGGGTTTCCCCAGTAAGGATTATGTATTATAAATTTTTGAATGCTAAACTAGTGTTACTTTACACATGTTAACATTAGTTTTATTATTTCTTTCTTCACTCAATGAATATCCTTGCATACCTCACCGTGGACACTGCTGCTCTAAATTCTGTAAGAGTACTCTAAAAACACAAGTCTCATCATGTTATTTTATCTCCTTAAATAGTGTAAGACTTCTCAAATATCTTGAGCTTTAAATTTAATCTCTGTAGCTTTGTAAATAAAGGTATGAATCATGGTTCTCCTAAAAAAAAAAAAAAATTTTGTTTTCTTCCACTGACCTATTTGAAATGCACCCCTAAATCCTTTCATGTGCAAAATCGCTCTCAGTTTCCTCCACAAGTTTTACAGTTTAATCTACCTTTACGTGCCCTTTGTTCTGCTGGTAACTTCCTGTGCCAAGAATTTCTTCACCAAGCTACCTCTCACACTTGAAGAAATTCTTCAAGCATCTAGACTCTTCTATGAATCATTCCTTGATAGCAAATGTGAGTTAAACCAGTTGTGGTGGAGTAGATTCCAGTTCAGGGAGACCCCACGTGTATCAGAGTAGAACTGTGCTTCTTAAGATTTTCAATGGCTGATTTTTCTCAGAAGTACATCATCAGACCTTTCCTCCAATGTGCCTTTGGGTGGACTCAAACCTCCAGCTTTCTGGTCAGCAGCAAGAACTGTTTGCACCACCCAGAGACTCTGGATGAGAGTAAAATGCCCTTTATTTGTCTTCTTTAACACTCTGCATACCTCTATCACGGCACTTACTGAAATTTAATTATTGATTTATTACTTTTTTATCTTTTCCCTTCTAGGCACAGTGCCTAAAATATTTTTTATTTCTAACAAATTAAAATTTCTTCTTCATTCCCATTTCCATGGACTCATGTGTAGTGAGAGCATGCTAAGGAGCACGTTTATATACTATCTCTACTTATGTGATAATTTCCTTACATCAATTTGTATTGAAGCTTTTGTTGAACTCATATTTAGAAGATGATAATTTCCTAATAATTAGGTACATGATAATCTTCCTAATCTAATTCTCAAAATTTGGCACTGCTGACTACAACCTTACATATACCAAATAAGTTACCATAGAAAGTAGAATTATAGATACTGGCAAATTGATTCTTTGGTTTCTTTCCCAAATTGTGTATGATAATTTTAGAAGTACTGAATCAGACCACTGGATTGAGGTTTACCTTTGGTTTAATGGCACATATGATCATTTATAAGATTACAGAAAAGACAGCATTAGTGTTTAATTATATGTTTATATTTAAGCAAATAAGTGAGGCATAATTTTATATTTTTAATAATTTATTAACATATTAGCTGAAAATATGATCACTCTTCACATAGTTATATAAGGCCTGTTTCTAACACAAATATAAACAGTTATAGTACTGATATTATCTGTAGCCTTTTTTACCAAAAAAAAAAAAAAAAAAACTCATCAAAATGTGCTTTATTTGTATCAGAATTTGTTGTTTCATTAAATTGAGACTTCTTTCACCTGGCTTCAAAAATTCCTTGTTGTTTTTTCCCTATGCCACGTACAAAATGTCAATAAAAATAGGCTGACTCGATGTTCTCTACTTTATGTACTTACTTTGAATTTATAGCTCCAGACTTGCGTCTTGTCACAGAACTAGGTAAATATATTTGTTTTTATTTTTTTCTCAGTGTTTATGACTCTAAAAATAATTTGAAAAGCACTATAACTTTGTTGATATAAACCAAACCCAGTGCCGTCAAGTCGATTCCAGCTCACAGCAACCCTATAGGACAGAGTAGAACTGCTCCATAGAGTTTCCAAGGAGCACCTGACAGATTTGAACTGCCGACCCTTTGTTTAGCAGCCGTAGCACTTAACCACTATGCCACCAGGGTTTCCTTGATGTAAACAGAGATGAATAAATCATTTTGTTTGCGTTTGTTATATATTAGCAATATGTTCAGTACTAAAATATAGTATTTAGGAAAGTGATTTTAACATGTTTTCTGAAGTTTAAATCAAAGAGCACTCTACTTTAAACTCTATATTTTTTTAATTATTATTACCTAACTTGACCACCATAGATAGGATGATTTATACTTACTTTATTTTTTGCTTTGTTAAGTTGTGCCTGATAAATTAAATTAATCACATAATTGATAAATAACTTCGTGTGGGTAAATTAGAACTTTAAAACATTAGGTCAATTGTATAAAACTTTCATGTTTAGTGTTTGATCGCAGTGTTATCTCTCATAGATGCTGGGATCTTGGAGAGAAAATGTTACTGCTTTTTTTGTGTGTCAAAAAGTGCCAGGTATGAAAAACGTTTCCTGATAAATTAGATTCTCTATTTCTATGATTCCATGTATAGTGTTATTTTTTCACCCCGGTGACAGAGCTTGTGATAGATATTCTATTTTTTATTGTGCTTTTGCTTCTTTTTCTTTTCCTTTCTTAATAGCTTTAAGACAGTTTTCCAAGCCAATGACTCATAAAACTAAAGTGTCTACTTCTGATCTGACTTACGATTTGCCTGTTGTAGTTTGGCCAGTTTAGTATTCATCTCCTACAAAATCCTTGTGAAGAAGTCATTTTGCTCACTTGAGTAATATGCATCTCAGCTCTTTGTTGGCATACTTTCCATCCTCACCTTCAATGCAATTTGTTCCTGAGCATTAGTTCTTTGGATCTTATTTTCAATGCATTGGCATGCTTTCAACACCAGAGCTAAGTTCTGTTTTTCTTGTATGTGTTTGTTTTGTTTTCCCTAGGAAATACATAAAGTGACCTTCAGAATAAAAAGGTAAATGCAGTCCACCGTTATCACACATTACATTTCCTATTGTTTAATTCTCTAGTAAGCCTAGTGTTTAGTTTCTGACAATGGTGCTAATGAGCAATGGGTGCAAGGGAATGTTACGCGCCTACTGAAACAGCAAACACTTAATATCGGAGCATATCCTTTCGCTGTTGTTAGTTGCCTTTGAGTCATTGCTGACTCATGACAACCCTTTGTACAGCAGAACAAAACACTGCCTGGGCCTGCGCCAACCTCACAACAGTTGCTATGTTTGAGCCCATCGTTGCAGCCACTGTGTCAATCCTAAATAGTCTTAATTCTTAAATAGCCTCTCATAGTCCAGTCTTTAATGAACAAAACTCAGGCATTTTAAAACATATGTATGTATCCTCTATTCCTGGATTCATACAATTTTATTTTCATAAGAGTTAATATTTCTAATGTGTTTTTGATATGCAAAAGTTTTACTTAAATTTAGCATATTTTCACAATAAACCTTGACGTATTGATAAAGTAACTTCTTATCATCATAAAACAGCAACCATTTTATTATGATCAAGAAGTCCATGGGTCATGATTTCAGAAAGGGCACAGTAGGAACAACTTGTGTCTGTTCTCACATATCTAGAACCTCAGGAAGACTTGAATGGCTAGGGGTGAAACTGTTGGGACTGGAGGATCTGCTTCAAAAACAGCTCCTTCAGTCATATGTCTGCCAACCAGACTGAGAATACTGAACAATTGACTCAGCCAGGACTCTAAGCTGGAGCACATCTCATTGGCTATCTCACAGCATAAGGGCTGGGGCCTGAGATGGAATATTACCATGAAAAGACAACCATGTGGAAGCTATCTGGCCATTTATAAGTCAGCCCTAGAAGCCATTAAAACCAAAAAAAGAAAAAAATAATAAAGCAAACTAAACCCATTGCCTTTGAGTTGATTCCAACTCGTAGCGACCAAAGCATAGCTTTTCCATGATACACTGTTTGAAGCAATCAGAAGTCCAGCCAGATTCAAGGATGAGACCAAGAATCCATAGTATTAAAGATAACACATAAAAATCTGGGAGCTGCGTATTTGTAATATATGAAAGACAGATGTTATAGCTTCATTTTTCAGATGAGGAAAATGGTGCCTAGAGATTTTATATGACTTACAAAGACAATAGAATAAGTAGGGTAAATAGCCTCAATTCATGTCCAGGTTTATTAAGCCCCAAAGCCTATTTTATTTCAGAAAAGTACAGTTCAGAAAGGTGAAATAAATTGACAAAAATTGCGCATTGTTACAGCTTTGTATACTCACTGCACAATTAGGCACCGCACTCAAGACAAAACAAAGTAAGACACAGTTATAGTCAGTTTTAGTTTCTAAGTTATAAGGCACCACAACACGTCTTACTCAGGCATCACGCGTGGGTTGTTTCACAACACTCTACGTTCAAAACAAATGCTGTGCCTTTTATTTTTAGAAATGAAATTTCAGTGGACCATTCACTACCAGAAAAGCATCATGACAATTATCATCCTCTTAAAGGTCTTTTCTGGATTATTGATACAACCTAGAATTTAAATACTTCAAAATCATACCCTTATTTCTATTCCCAAATTGTGACACCACCTAGGTCCTCTCTTTACTTCCAAATGATCTACTCCATCAAGCATTTATCATGGAATATTTCTCTAAAATTACTGTTACTTGCTCACCAAGATGAAACTGCACATGGCAATTTAAGGGAGAGGTTTAAAGGCTACATCACAAAATTTGGTTGTCAGTTCAAACACAAGTGCATCTGTCTGGTTTATGCACTCTTAGGATCTAGGTCCCCATACCTCAGGTGATCTTTTCTAACTTAAAATTAAATTATAATATTATCTGCTTTTCTAACTCTACTTATTTAAAAAGTCAAATAATGATATTAATATGACTGAAAAATTGAATCAAATCATAATCTAACCTGGCCTTTGAAGCCACATCAAGGAGCAACTTCTATCAATCTTTAGGACCATTTGGTAGAATAAAGAAATATAAACATCAATCATCAGTCAATGACTGCTTTGTAGTGGGGATTTTAATTTAACAAACACTATAAAGTGATTGACAGATTTCAAGTAATCTAACACAATCCTAATTTTCCAAAATCTATCAGCCAAGGGAGGTAAAATCAAAGTGACAAAAGTGATGATAAAATTTAATTTTAAAAGTAACTTTGTTGGGTTTCTTATTTCCTATTCATGGTAGATTTAGTCCTATTGGTGTCTCTCCAACCTGTGGTCCACAAATGACATACCATTCTCCTTAATGACTTTTAAATACTTTTCTTATACTTAGCTTATTTCTTCTTGATTCTTTCTCATATAGAGAAAAGGTTCCTTTCTTACGTGGTATACAATTAAGGAGGTTAAGGATATTATCCATTTGGATTAGGGACTTGTAGTCCAGCATCCAATTTATGCATTCAGCCTGCCCCCTCATTTTTTTCTTCTATTGATTAGATAATCAAAAATAGAATGCCTGGAAATTACCCTCATATGGTCGAAAATCGTTTATGTTACCAAGATAAGTGGGAGTGCCAATTTATTCTATGAGTGTCTGTGGGCTTGTGTAGGGAGGGCTTTGAAAAAGTTAGAACTCAGAGTGAACAATGCTTACCAACTATAAACAGTACATCACAACTTATGTTGATAAACCTTAAAAAAAGCAATGAGTTGGGTATGTTAAGAAGCAAAGCCTACCATTTTATTTTATTCTACTCTATAAAGATAACTTCTTTAAAAATTCTTATACAATGTAGTTAATTGTCATTGAGTTCACAGTTATTGTTAAAATATTATTCTAATTCTTTTACAGATCTTATTTTCTAAAACATATAAATAGAAAAACATTAATTTTATGTCATATAATGTTAAGTGATTAACTAATGTTAAATTTTCTCAAATCAGATACTTTAGAAAAAATATGGCATGGTTAACAAAATAACTTTAATAGAAAATTATGATTCCTCTACCGTTACATACCATTATCTAAATTTCATTTGTTGTTGTTGTGTGCCATCCAGTCAATTCTGACTCATAACAGTTCCATGTGACAGAGTAGAGCTGCCTCATAGGGTTTTCTAGGCCGTAATCTTTTTACAGTAACAGATCTAAAGGTCTTTTCTCTGCAAGTCCCTGGTGTTTTTGAATCTCCATCCTTTCAGATAGCATCCAAGCATTTAACCAGTGTGCCACCTGAGGTTCTTAAATTTTATTTGTTGTTGTTAAGTGCTGTCAATTCTGACTTATAGTGACCCCATATACAAAAAAATAAAATATTGCCAGGTCCTGGGCCATCCTCACAATCATTACTGTATTCAAGCCCGTTGTTGCAGCCTCTTTGTCAATCCATCTCACTGAGGGTCTTCCTCTTTTTTCTTGACCCTCTATTTTACTCAGCATGATGTCCTTCTCTAATAACATGTCCAAAGTATGCGAGATGAAGTTTCATCATCGTTGCTTCTAAGCAGTATTCTGGCTGTACCCCCTCCCAGACAAGTTTGTTTATTCATCTGGCAGTTCATGGTGTATTCAATATTCTTCAACAACACCATAATTCAAACGCATCAATTGTTTGGTCTTCTTTATTAACTGTTCAACTTTTCCAAGCTTATAAGAAGATTGAAAATACCATGGTTTGGGTCATGCTCACCTTAGTCCTTAAAGCGAAATCTTTGCTTTTTAACACTTCAAAGAGGTCTTTTGCAGCAGGTTTGTCCAATGCAATATGTCATTTGATTTCTTTACTGCTGCATTGACTGTGGATACAAATAAAATGAACTCCTTGACAAAGTGAATACTTTCTCTGTTTATCATGATGTTGCTTATTGGTCCAGTTGTGAAGATTTTTGTTTTCTTTATTTTGAAGTGTAATCCAAGCTGAAGGCTGTAGTCTTTTATCATCCTCAGTAAATGCTTCAAGTCTTCTTTGTTTTCAGCAAGCAAGGTTATTTGCATATTGCAGGTTGTTAATGAGTCTTCCCTCAATCCTAGTGCTGCATTCTGCTTCGTATAGTCCAGATTCTGTAATTATTTGCTCGGCATACAGATTGAATTAGTTATGGTAAAAGAATACAGCCCTAACACACACATATCCTGATTTTAAGCCTCAGTACCCTCTTGTTCTGTTTGAATGACTGTCTACGTACAGGTTCTGCATGAGCACTATTAGGTGTTCTGGAATTCCAATTCTTCGCAATGTTACCCATAATTTGTTATGATCCCCATAGTTGAATGTTTTTGCATAGTCAATAATACACAGGTGAATATCATTTTGGTGTTTCCTGCTTTCAGCCAAGATCCATCTGACATCAACAATTTTATATTTTAATAAAATTTCTTCTAAATTTTATATAGTAAAATAAAAACACAAAATGAAGGCTACCTTTGCTATGTAAAATAATTCTCTATATTTCTATCTAATCAAGTAACATACATATTAACTAGAATTCAATTCAAAAAAAAATATTACAATAAACTGAGTTTATCTTAACAGCACATGTTAAAATTTTTTTTCCTTTCCTTAGTTTTGAATCAGGCACCTCATATAAAACTAAAAATATCAAGGAGCTATGAAAATATAAATTTATATATATTTGTGTGGGAAAATTTATGTGTGTATAAGCAGCTTAAAAAATTTTCACGCTCTGTTAGATTCAGAAGTCTATACAGCTCCTCACTGTACTGTGCCTTTTTTTTTTTCCAATTAGAATTTGTTTATTTAAATCTAGGAGAAGGAGTGGAATTTCTTCTTACAGTAAACACTAGTTCTGCTTCATGTAGACAATTATATATTTTTCAAGGAAAGTAGGTGGGTGGGTGGCATCTTTTAAACTACTGATTTGTAGAATGCTGGTTTAAAATCCTCCACACCAAATTGATACGTTCGGATTTTAAGAAAGCATTTTAAGCATTTAAAATTAGACATAATGTCATTTGCCTGTGTCCAGATGCAGAGGGGCAAGAATTTTTTTTTTTTTTTTGTCTCTAGAATCTAGCAGACTGTCATACAGAGTGGCCCTAAAATTGCAAATTAACTCAGGGAATCAACTGTAGATGTATGAATAATCTAACAAGCAGATTATTAATTTTAGCCTGAAATAAATTATCATGGTTCCAAATGAGAGTAAAATAAGTTTTTTCTACTCACATCAAGTATTCTCTGATATGACATAGTGACTACTTGCCCTTGCAGTATTTATAAATTGTTACCTTTATTGTAATAATCATCATTAGATATATATATATTTAAGTACACAGCAATAAACTCTAGTCAATGATCAACACTTATTACATAGATCACACAGAACTACATAGAATTCCTTCCTGTCACCTGTGGGAATGGATATTATAAGCTTTGGTTGGCAACTGAAGGTGGCTTTCCAGTACACCCTTTCCCTGCTTATTCAATCAAACACCAATCTAAGTATTGCTGCAAAAGGATTTTATGGATGGAGTTAAGGTTACTAATCAGGTGTCTTTAAATAGGGAGAACAGAGAGATTCGAAGCATGAGAAGGACTTGAAAGACTGTTGAATGCGAAAGGTTGGCTTTTCAAATCCACCCAGAAGCTCCTTGAAAGAAAGGCTAGTGATTTACCTCTGAAAGATCACAGCCGTTGAAAACCCTATGGAACCCAGGTCAACTATGAAACACTTGTGGTTTCCGTAAGTCAGAGTCGACAGCAAATGGTTTGGTGTTTGCTTTACTGGCTTTGAAGATGGAGGAAGGGAACTACAAGCCAAGGAATACCAGTGCATCCAGAAACTGAGAATAATCTCTGGCTGACAGCCAGCAAGGAAATGACAACCTGAATCATACAAGTGTGTGGGACTGAATTCACCCCAGAACGTAAATGAGCTGAACCTGAATGAAGGATGGATTCTTGCCTAAAGCCTTGCTTACACCTTGTTTTTGGCCTTGTCAGACTCTGAGAGTTCATCCAAACCCACTCACACTTCTGACTTGCAGAACCGTGAGTTAATATGAGTGCTGTTTTAAGCTGCTAAATTTTTAGTAGTTTGTTAAGGCAGTATTAGGATACTGATACACAAGTACATGTTTAATGAATACACAAAGATACTAGTATAAACCAAAAAAAAAACCAAACTCATTGCCATCAAGTCAATTCCAACTCACAGCAATGATGTAGGACATAGTAGAACTGCCCCACAGAGTTTCCAAGGAGCACTTGGTGGATTCGAACTGCCGACCCTTTGGTTAGCAGCCGTAGCACTTAACCACTATGCCACCAGTGTTTCCGATACTAGTATACACTGGCTTTAATAGCAAAATAATTTATATAAGAAGATAAATCTTCGAACATGATATATCCCTTCATGAAAAAGACTTTTAAACTTTTTAAAAATGAAGAAGAATAAACAGAGGAATGGAAAAACAAAAACATAAAACATATCTTAAGTTCTCAGTAATGCACTAGGAACTAAAATTACAATGTAACTCTGACCTTTAAAATTATTCTCATTTCTCATTCTGAAAATGTGGGAAATGAAAAAAAGAAAAATTTGGGAAAATCCTTTACTGCGGCTTTGTTTCTACTATTTTTCAACATAATTCTGATATATTGCTGAATACAGTAAACTGTGATAAGGTTAAAAAAATACATTTGCAGGTATTATTTAGACGTTAGCAGCATGGATAAATGCCTTGCCCTGGGCAAACTTCCCAAATGGTGCTACCATATGCTTGGCCTAGCCAAAAACGTATTGTTTCCTCTAATAGTATATATGATTTTAGTCTCAGTTCACAGTCCTATTCAGTGGTTTTTTTTTTAATTTTTAATAATTTCATTTTTCTTAATAATGCTCTTATTTGCAAAAATCACAAAATTTTATCATAAAAATGCCATAAATAAAGTTGTTAATTGCTGTCAAGTAGATTTTGACTGATGGCAACCCCATGTGTGCACAGGAGAACTGCTCCACGGGATTTTAAAGGCTGTGGCCTTTCAGAAGAAGATTGCCAGGTGTATCTTCCAAGGTGCCTCTGGGTCAATTTGAACCACCAACCTTTTGGCTAGTAGTCAATTGCTTAACAGTTTGTACCACTCAGGGATTCCTTTAATGTAATTAGTTACTATCAAACACAATTAAATGGCTGGATGCAATAAACCTGCCATGCATGAACCTTCGGAACGCAAATGTAATTTGTTACTACAAAATAGAATGTAGCACACTAAAATAAATATGTTGATGTCTGTGACTTCATTAACAATAGGGTTAAATTAGCATGAATTTAATAATACCAGCAAACAGTTGAATTTCTGCCTAAATATAGAAGATAGATTGATTTCTTATTTCAGATGTTAAAGTTGAGTAATGGATTTATTATATTTGGAATGACTGGCCATCCAATGCCATGAAGTGCACAACGCATGAAAAACTCTTCAGTGATGATAATTGCTAAAAACAATGCAGAGGGCATTTTATGGTACTTGTAGCAAGCTTCGTGAATTCAATTATTTTTGCTGGTTATATGTTGCTATTATAACATACGATTTAATGACATTATGTTTATGATATGTTCAGGAAATAAGGCTCACAATGAAAGCATACTATTATAATCCTGTTCTTGCTCATGTTATTTCTATAGTTTTTCCTACGACCTGTAGAACATTATTTTAGTTATCTAGTGCTTCTGTGACAGAAATACCACAAGTGGATGGCTTTAACAAAGAGAAGTTTATTCTCTCACAGTCCACTAGGCTAGAAGTTCAAAATCAGGGAGCCAGCTCCAGGGGAAGGCTTTCTCTCTCTGTCGGCTCTGGGGGAAGGTCCTTGTGACGCATCAGTCTTCCCTTGGTCTGGGAGCATCTCAGCATAGAAACCTCAGGTCCAGGGACGTGTTCTGCTCCTGCTGCTGCTTTCCTGTTGGCATGAGGTTCCCAACTCTGCTTGCTTCCCTTTCCTTTTATCTCTTAAGAGATAAAAGATGGTGCAGGCCAAACCCCAGGGAAACTCCCTTTACATTGGATCAGAGAGGTGACCTGACTGAAGGTGGCGTTAAATCCCACCCTAATCCTCTCGACATAAGATTACAATCACAAAATGGAGGACAGCCACAACATATTGGGAATCATGGCCCAGCCAAATTGATACACACATTTCTGGAGGCCATAATTCAATCCGTGACAAACATTATTACTATTATACCCACTACTATGTCCCAATACATTGGTAGTTAGCGATTCTTGAGAATAACCTACTTGGAATGCAGAAAAACATCTCTTCAGTCTAAGTTTGTAGTATCCAACATGGTAGCCACTAGATATTGTGGCTCATTAAATTAGAATTACTTAAAATCAAATAAAATTGAATATTCTGATCTTCAGGTGCACTGGCCACATTGCAAATGCTCAGTAACCATGTGATTGTAGCTAGGATCTTGGGCAGCACAGATTAGCCAACATTTTCTTCATTTCTGAAATGTCCATTTAATAGCACTGGTTTAAGGTGTTAAGAAATGTGATTGCCAAATCAGTTTGATAGTGAATAAAGGCATGCTAATCCTTTTTTTTTCCATAAATACAAAGCAAATCTTAAGATGAAAATATGAGTAGTGTTTATTCAAGCATTTGAATATTTTTGAGACTAAGTTATTTTTGCTATAAGGAAAAAAATACAAAGATTTTTATGCTAGTATTTATTTTAACAAGTTGATACACCTGCCAACAAGCAGTGTAGTCCAGACAACAATCACAAGTGCCAAATTCTATTCAACTCCCATCAAGTGTTTTGTAAAAGAACCTCAAGGCCTCAGACTATCATAATATTTTTAAAGTAATTCAATGAGTATTTCCTTACTTCTGCCTACTTTCCATTCCCAGAAGCACTATCTTAGGCAACATAGTTAACTTTCCATCATCCATTCACCCTGTGGCACTGAGAACAGCCAGGTTGAGTTGAAGAAGTGACCTTACCTTAAAGGCAAGGTATTATTGTTCTAAGGGTAGTTCAATAAACCATGCCATAATTTATCTAAAAATGCACGTATGACTCAATTTAGGCAGATGATTTCAAGAACACATTTTCTGGAGATGTCTCGGAAAATTTTTTCTTAATCATATGAGATACAAATAGGAGGTAAAAACTACTGTCTGCATCCCTCAAGAGTCCTACATGGTTCTGATATCCATGAGAGGAACTGACCATGAGCTAGGAAGAATATGATTCTGTGAAAACAACATTAAGACACTAGGTTAACTAGCACTGAAACCCAATACAGCAATGAACTTCGGTATGTGAGAATAAATAGCTTCCCTCATTGTATAAGCCAGTTTAGTTTGGGTATCTGCTATTCACATTACAAAAATGATAAATGACATCATATTTCTTGCAACTTCATTTTGCCTCTCTAAACCCGTTGCCATCAAGTTGATCCCAACTCACAGAGAACCTATAGGGCAGAGTAAAACTGCCCCATAGGGTTTCCAAGGAGCAGCTGGTGAATTCAAACTGCTGACCTTTTGGTTAGCAGCTGAACGCTTAACCACTGTGCCACCAGGGCATTTATTCTGCCCAGAATGTCTATTTAACCTCTTTTCCTACTTAATCACTACCCATTCTTCAGATTCAACTCAAATATTTTACTTTCATACAATATTAACTAATCACACTATGCAAAAGCATACATACATTTTCTGTTTATCCAAATGGTATCCAGATTTTTTGATTCTGCTTCTTTATCTTTTTAAGCACTCTTCTTAACTCATGCTATCAGAATATAAACTGAAAGAAAACAAGTAATATTTCTTGTTTATTTTTTAAGTTAATATGAACTGGCAATTATTGAAAAAAAAAGACAAATCAAGGGTGTAAGGGAATAGATGTGAGTAGAAAAATTAACAAGAATGAGTTTATATATGGAAAAAGAACAAGAATAAGGAAGAATATATTCACATGTAGTAAACAGTTATTACTTGTACTTAACATACTATTTTATATTCACATTAAATTACTGACATTTACGAAATTGACTGCATTTTTCCTGAACAAAATCTCAATTATTTAGAAAATAAATGAATACCCACAGGCTACAGTCTCTATTTTCCTTTCGAAAAAACTAAACATCAGCTACAAAGAGCCTACCCTAAACTCTATTTTTAAAAAACCCTCCATAATTTTTCATGCCCAAAAGAAAGTCCTGGTAAAATAGCAAACTAATGTGGGATTCTGACTCTATTCTTTTCTGAATCCAACTCTGAGTATGTCAAGAAGTTAGAGGAGAGCTCAAAGATCCCAGAATCTAACATCAGTACTGTAGGAAACCTAGAAAGACAGTTGCTGAACCTAGAGAGGCAGAGGGTCATGTCATGTGCCATGGATAAGACAAAGGTTCCTGGAGAGTTTAGACTTGTGCCCTTTGTTATTTATTCCTCCCTAATTAGGTGTTGTATGATTAAAAAAAGAAAAAAAAAAAAGATTAGGAAAAAAAGTGTATGGCCACGATATGAAGGAATCCCTTAAGGCATAGGGTCATCTGGTAGGGTCCGGGCAAATTATAATCCTAGAGGCTCTCAAACCTGAGACAAATTCTGAACCAGCATCCTAACCACATTTTGTGAGTCATGAGCCAGGACCATTTTTTACAACATTCCCCAGGTACACATTATCGGCCAGGGTAGAAGATGCCCCTCAACTCATCCTCCACGATACTGCTAGAGAAACTCTGTGGCTATTTAACTGTGCTGTACAAACCCATTACCCACTGCTGTAAAGTCAATTCTGACTCATGGCAACTCAGTGTGGGTGAGTCAAACCGCACGCCATAGGGTTTCCAAGCCTGTGGCATTTCAGAAGCAGATGGCCAGAAATTTCTCCTGAGGTGCTTCTGGGCAGTTCAAACTGCCAAACTGTCCGTTAGTTGTTGAGCACTTAACCATGTGCACCACCCAGGGACCCCTACAAACCTATTGCCCATTTAGTAAACCTCAATTTCCTTAGGGAAAATAAAGCAGCCTTCCTAGATTGGTCTCCAGGTAAATCTTCAACCCCTTCTCTAGCACATCTTGCCCTGCGTATTTAGTTATAGCTGTAGCCAATGTTTTCAGTTCTTAAATAAAATTTCCTTTCTTGGCTCATGCTGGTGTCTCTACCTGAAAGCACTTAACTGAATTCCAGGAAGTGCTTAACAGTAGAACTTGCAAGACTCAGACTGTAATATTATTTTTAAATTAATGATCTTCTCATGATCGATGGGCTTACACTGATCACCTTTCAAAATATATGTTCAGTTATAGCTCCACTAGGAGAGTCAAGAGTTCCTTCTCAGTGCTCCTGTATCACTTGGCCCATACCTCTATTCTTGCACTTTCCAGTATCTGTAGAAATTAGCTCTTTAGGAGATTGTATCTGCTAATTTTCTGTAAATCCCTTGCTAAGGGAAATTCTTTGAGTGTTTTTATACCCCAGTATCTAGCATAATGACTCACACAAGTAGGTACTAAATAATTTCACTGACATGTGTACAGCTTAGCTCTGGAGTACTAAAAGAACAAAGCATGCAAGGTATTAGTCAATAATCCCTTTAAAATTTATATGTATATAAAAGCCATTACAATGTTAAGCACAGATGATTTCTATTTGTCTTTAAATATTAGGAAATTGATTGAATATCCAGATATAATAATTTTAATTTATCTTTGATTATATATCCCTTATCAATGCATTCATATTATGAATATATTTCTATATTGAGACTCATTTTTCCCCCAAAAATTTTCCAAATTAAAATAATTTTATATTTTCATTTGGTGCCACTATGTGAGGAATACCAAGGTAGTTTATCAGTGTCCTTTCTGCCATGTCTCACTGTTGACTTTTGATGGGAGAATACTAATGATGTGGGTGCTCCGTTATAATGCATTAATCACAATAGGTACTATCATGTGCTCCCGTTGTCCTTGACGAGAGGGCTCTGTCTCATAAAAACTTCAAGTTCACTTCGCTACAAATGAGTCTCAACAATGATTTACCTTTCTTAGACAGAAAAGCAATTTATTTATGATTTTCCCTTCTAAAATTAACCTTATATATCTGATAATTCTTTAAGTAAAAATTCATTTTAATAAATAATAAATTGTTTGCAATTTTTTAATTTGTTCAAATGACAAAATTTTTCAACTTACCACTACTACTTAAATAGATAAATTATTAGAGAAACTCAAGATGCATGCACATAATAAATACCAAAACCAAACCAAACCCAGTACCACCGAGTCGATTCCGACTCATAGCGACACTATAGGACAGAGTAGAACTACCCCATAGAGTTTCCAAAGAGCACCTGATGGATTTGAACTGCCGACCCTTTGGTTAGCAGCCGTAGCACTTAACCACTACACCACCAGGGTTTCCATATAATAAGTAGCTTTTCTAAATGAAGATACCATTTATAAGAGGAATATCAGAATTAATTCATCTTGAGGGATTTTTTTATACATATTCAGCTGATGATGGACGAATTGTCATGCAAATTATTTCAGAAAAAAAAAAAATATTGACTTTCATTTGCAGGAAGCAAATGGACTGAATCTGCTTCATATGTGGCTAAGCCCAGAGATTTGAATAAAGCTTGGGTGGCTCTGTGTCTGTCTACTTACCTTGCTGTCTCTCTCTCTTTTTCTTGGCTTTGCTTTTTTTCCTCTGTGTCAGATTCATTTTCAAGCAAGTTTTCTCCATGTGAAGGGAAATTTCTCACATTTTTTTTCCCTGTTCCCTCATTTTGTTTATTTAAAAGACAATTATTGAGTATCTTGATTTTCCTGTAGCAAGGCTTTGATTTTAAATGGAAAAAAATATAGAAACAAATATGTTGGGGAACACTATTTTGTCAATTCAAAGAGTAAGGTGTAGAAGGAGTGACGCATTCCATTGCTATATGCCAGAATTGCCAGATCAATGGAGAAAAACTTACTGTGAACACTCAAAAATTAATACATGTAAACTTATATAAATACAATATGTAGTCCATTAAAAAGGAATAACATTCAAAAGTATTTTTTACTAACGTAGCAATAAAGTATTTGAAACAAAACTCTCAGAAATTAAAGAATAAGTTAAATGAAAGTAATGATATAAAATAATTTAAGTGTTAATTAAATCCAAAGCATCTAGAAGTAACCTACATATCCTTCATAATAGTTTGATCCAGAAATAGATAATATTTTGGGACAAATAACCACGTTTTAAAAGACTTGATTTCTCGTCACTTCCACAGTCCCTGTTCTTTGCAATTGTCCTAATTTTCACCGTCTCCAACTTCATATTCTCAAATTCCATGTTTCAATAAGAATTATTTATTACCAAAAGTATACAACCCATTTTCCTAAGAATGCAACCTAGACTGCTTCACGTAAGTTACAAGGTCTTTTATCTTACTAATTCTGCTCACCTCTTGATAGAACTCTGCAAGCATCCGAATGCTTCATATATTAACTACATTTAGGTCTCTGAATACATCATGTCTATTGTATTCGTATTATTTCAAATTCTTTTTATTTGAAATATTCTCAATTCTCTCTCCATGCTTCTTTCTTTCTACCAATATTGTAATTTTCAAGAATTATTATTTCTTAGGATGTGTTCTCTAAGTTCAAAAAAAAAATATATATATATTTTTTTGAAGTTCAAAGACTGGCTTAATGACCCTCATATGTTCTCATATACTAAAAAAACCAAACCTGTTGCCACTGAGTTGATTGACTCATAGTGACCCTATAGGACAGAGTAGAACTGCTCTATAGGGTTTCAAAGGAGTGGGTGATGGCTTTGAAATGCTGACCTTTGGGTTATCAACCAATCTCTTAACCACTGTGCCACCAGGGCTCCATGTTCTCTTATAGAATATAATCTTTCCTGCAAATTATAATTTGATAATTTGTCCACTAGTATTTAATTTCCCCTTCCCTTACTAATGAATAGGGCATGTGAGGGTAGGGATTATATATATATAAATCTTCTATTATACCCAAGAAAAATATTCTTAAACTTAAAGTAAAAGTTAAAAAAAAAAGAAATTACTAAGTTATTTGTTCATAGAAAATTTAATTTTAATTAAATCAACACATCATTATTAACAATGAATGTAACAGTTTTATACTTAGGCATTCAAAGAGCATTTTCTTAGAAAAATGAAATTCTATTAAATGATAAATTTCCATATAAAAAAACAATATAGGAATTATTTTAAAAAATAAAGCATAAAGAAAAATAATATAATGCAGAGTTATATAAAACCAGTAACATAATGCAGAGTTATATAACATAATGCAGAGTTATATAAAGGCAGAACTAATAATTTCCCTTTCAGTGCACCAGCACTGGAAGTGTATACATACTTTAGGTAGATTTGGGCAGGTTGCGTTCCCAAAAGATGCATTTGCATCAGTTTTATTTGAGTGTGTTCATTTTTCCATTCATGTCAACATTTGTTATTTAAAAAAAAAAATCTGGTCCAAACATTTATGAATAAGCACTGTATTTCAACAGTAATTTGTATTTTATTAACTACAAGTGAGCATATGGAGCCTTGGTGGTGCAGTGGTTAAGAGTTCACTGCTAGCTAAAAGGTCAGCAGTTTTTTAATCTACCAGCTATTCCTTGGAAACTGTATAGGGCAGTTCTACTCTATCCTATAGGATAGGTATGAGTCGGAGTCAACTAGAGGGCAACAGGTTTGGTTTGGGTTTTTGGTTTAGTGACTGTAAGAATATTTTCCTGTTTATTAGATTTGCTTATTTGTGATTTTACCATTGCATTACAAATAGGAATACGCTGGACCTATCTTCTACATAATTGTTTGAATTTTTCTTTGTTTATATCTTCTGCACTGGACATCTTGGCTGATTTCTAATAGACTTTTTCATTTATTTATGTTCAGCAGTGGGTTTAGATCATAAGTGTGTGATATAGGATTACCTTACTAACTTATCTGTTGGTTGAATAGTTTCTGGCTGGATCACTTCCTTTCTCCCCACTATGTCCTGCATTCTTTAACAGGTAAACTTGAGCTTATTCCAATGGTATTCTCAGGTTACCAAGCACATCACAGAGAACAAGCCTCAAGTTTTAAGCTCCTTTCAAGTTTCTGCTTACCACATATTTGTTCTTATCCCATTATCCAAAGCAGATCTGTGGTCAAGCCCAGATACATCGTTAGAGGGGAAAAATCAATTGCCTGGATACAAGAATCTGTGAAAAAAATTAGGAGCTAAAACAATGCCAATCTATGACAGTAAATAAGAGCTCAGAACTTCTGAGAAAAGTCTGGGTCATGTGTTAAATAAGCAGCCCAGATCATCTGAAATGTGGTCTGTACTAGACTGAATTGTTGTTGTTAGGTACCATTGAATCCGTTCAGACTCATAGTGATCCCATGTACAAACAGATCAAAACACTGCCTGGTCCTGTACCATCCTCACAATTGTTGCCATGTTTGAGTCCGTTGCTACAGCCACTGTGTCAATTTATCTTGTTGAGCATCTTTCTCTTCTTCACTGACGCTCTGCTTTACCAAATATGATGTCCTTCTCCAGGGACTGATCCATCCTTACAACATGTCCAAAGTAAGTAAGGTGAAGTCTTGCCATCCTTGTTTCTAAGGAGCATTCTGGCTATACATTGTCCAAGACAGATTTGTTCATTCTTCTGGCAGTCCATGGTATATTCAATATTCTTTGCCAATATCATAATTCAAATGCTTCAATTCTCCTTCTGTCTGCCTTATTCATTGTCCAGCTTTGACATGCATATGAGGTGACTGAAAACACCATTACTTGGATCGGGTGTACCTTAGTTCTCAAAGTGACCTCTTTGCTTTTTAACACTTTGAAGAGATCCTTTGCAGCAGATTTGCCCAGTGCAGTGTGTCTTTTGATTTCTTGACTGATGCTTACATGGGTGTTGGCTGTGAATCCAAGTAAAATGAAATCCTTGACAACTTCAATATTTTCTCTGTTTATCATGATGTTACTTATGGGTCCAGTTGTGAGGATTTTTGCTTTCTTTATGTTGAGGTGTAATCCATACTGAAGGATATGGTCTTTGATCTTCATCAGCAAGTGCTTCAATTCCTTTCACTTTCAACAAGCAAGGTTGTGTCATCTGCACATCGCAGGTCATTAATGAGTCTTCCTCCAATTCCGATGCCACGTACTTCATATAGTCCAGCTTCTCAGATTATTTGTTCATCATATGATTGAATAAGTATGGCGAAAGGATACAACCTGATGCACACCTTTCCTGACTTTAGACCACACAGAGCCCTTTCTTCTGTTTGAATGACTGCTTCTTGGTCTATGTAAGGTTCTTCATGAGCACAATTAAGTGTTCTGGAATTTCCATTCTTCACAATGTTATTCATAATTTGTTATGATCCACATAGTTGAACGTCTTTACATAGTCAATAAAACACAGGTAAACACCTTTCTGGTATTCTGTGCTTTCAGCCAAGATCCATCTGACATCAACAGCGATATCCCTTGATCCATGTCCTCTAGGTTAAATACTGTCCCCAAAAATCATGTTCACTCTGAATCTTAAAAAGTGACCTTATTTGTAAATAGAGTCTTGCAGGCATAATTAATTAAGCAAAGATAAGGTCACAGGGAATTAAAGTGAGCCCCAAATCTGATGACTCGTGTCTTTGTAAGAGAAAGGAGAGATAGACTCAGACACACGTACATACTCAAAGGGAAGACAGTCATGTGAAGGTAGAGGCAGAGACTGAAATGATGCAACTACAAGCCAAGGATTGCCAGTGATTGCTGGTAATTCGTAGTCTTTTCAAACGCAGTATTAAAGAATGTATATAAATCCATTTAAGTTAAGAGGGAGGGAGGGAGGGAGGGTGGGAGAAGGTTATTTACTGATTAGTTAGTAGATAAGAACTACTTTAGGGAAGGGAAGCACAATACTCAAAACACGGAAGGTCAGCTCTAGTGGACTGGACCAAAAGCAAAGAAGTTTCCAGCATAAACTGAATGCTTCGAAGGTCAGCGGAGCAAGGGCCGGGGTTTGGGGACTATGGCTTAAAGGGTCTTCTAAGTCAATTGGCAAAATAATTCTATTATGAAAACATTCTGCATCCTACTTTGAAATGTGGCGTCTGGGTGCTAATAAGCGGCCATCTAAGATGCATCAATTGGTCTCAACCCACCTGGATCAAAGGAGAATGAAGAACACCAAGATCACACGATAACTATGAGCCCAAAAGACAGAAACTTACATCATCCTGAGACCAGAAGAACTAGTTGGTGCCCAGCCACAACCAATGACTGCCCTGACAGGGAGCACAACAGAGAACCCCTGAGGAAGCAGGAGAACAGTGGGATGCAGACCCCAAATTCTCATAAAAAGACCAGACTTAATGGTCTGACTGAGACTAGAGGAATCCGGCGGTCATGGTCCCTAAACCTTCTGTTGGCCCAGGACAGGACCCATTCCCGAAGACAACTCATCAGACATGGAAGGGACTGGACAATGGGCTGGAGAGAGATGCTGACAAAGAGTGAGCTACTTGTATCAGGTGGACACTTGAGACTGTGTTGGCATCTCCTGTCTGGAGGGGAGATAGAAGGGTAGAGAGGGTTAGAAACTGGCAAAATTGTCATGAAAGGAGAGACTGGAAGGTGGGAGCGGGCTGACTCATTAGAGGGAGAGTAAGTGGGAGCACGGAGTAAGGTGTATATAAGCTTATATGTGACAGACTGACTTGATTTGTAAACTTTCACTTAAAGCAAAATAAAAATTATTTAAAAAAAAAGTTCATTTAGAGTGTGTCCCTATACACAATGCTGAATTGTTAATAATACTACTTTATCGAACTATGATTTTTTTTTTTTAATAAACATGACAGTATGTATACAGATTTTATTCAGAAGCTTGAATAAGAGAAAATACCAAAATAGTTTTCTGCTAGCCCTGGCACTTCCATAAGGAGACCTCATTATCAGGGCCTTCAGCACAGGCCTTCCTCAGGGGCCACTGTTAAAACCTCTTTATGGGAGTGGGAGAGACCACGAAGACATTTCCCTACTCTGACTCAATACTCAGTACTTTTCCATTCTTAGCCTTTCCCTCTTTTCCTCCCACAAATCTAGGTCCATAAAACTGTGAGGACTTCTTGTTCAGGGCTCCTTTGTCAATGAGATGAGATAGGCTCATATAATTGAGCTGATCAAGGGGGCTCTGTGATCCTTGTTTGGTGCCATTCCATGGGGAAAATGGAATAAGGGAGAGTTGATGCTTTCTTTTGATTAGTCTAGTTCTTATACTAACTTAGTAAGTGATTAAAGGCTTGACTGTTACTTTCATTTTCGCTCATTGTCTTCATCCACTACTCTGATACCTGAAAACTCAGCTTGGCTCTCTCCAGATCAGCTCAGCTTCTGGCATTATTATTTCCATCTTTGTCACCAAATTTACATTTTTGTTTGGTGCTATAGTTAATTGTTGGTGTTTTGGATCACAAATGTAAAATTATTCATTGTTTAAAAAAAATCAACAAATGAACTTGAGCAAAATAATAGTCAAGAAAGTCAAATGGCAAATGACTGCTTACACTAAATTACAACCTATTTTAGCTAGTTTGGTAAATTTAGAGGTCAATAAAGGAAGACATTTTTCTTAAAAAGAACTAAAAATCATATTTGTCACATTCTCTATCCTCCTTTCTACTTTTCATTATGTGTGAGGTCTCAAGCTCTTGGTTCAAAGACCACATTCTGCCTTCTCTTTCTCCTCCTCCTTGTTTTGTGCCTCCTCCTCCTCCTCTTTGTCCTCCTCTTCCTTCATTTGTAGTGCCTAATACAATATATTTTGTTAAATAAACCAACTTAAGACTACAAACTCTGAAGAAAAAGTACTGCCATGACAAATGCTACATTTAGCTGCAATGCCATTTCCAAATCAATTTACATTATATTTAATCAGCAATGATGCCACATATTTTCTTTTCTCAGTGTTCATTTTTATATATATTTTTGTCTACAGGTAAAGTTATCTCAGGCAAAATTAGAAAATAAAAGGAAAAAAGCTATATTTGTATATCTAACTTATTAACGGAAATAAACTTAGACAATTAAAAAGAATTTAAAACAAAAACTTCCAAGCATAATATGTCCTCCATTGTTACTTTCAAACAACAAATTAAATTAAGGTTTCTGTTACTTTAGTATTAATGACATATGTGCCAAGAACTATGAATCTTATAGCCTCTTAAATTTGGCAGCCTGTAGTTGAATAAATGATGTCGTTCTATAATATTAACTTGACCAAATAGACTGAGGCCAGAAGAAAACAATCTTAATTTTTTATGTATCTCTAAAAAATGACAGTGGGGAATTTTTTTTTCTAATTTTTTTTTTTTTACTTTAACTATAAACAAAACAAGAAGTCGTTGCCATCAAGTCAGTTCCGAGTCATAACAACCCTATAAAAACCCACCCATTGCTGTCAAGTTGATTTCGACTAATGAGATTCCTATAAGACAGAATAGAACTGCCCACAAGGTCTCCAAACCTGTAATCTTTACAGACATGGACTACCATATCTTTCTCCTGTGGAGTGGCTAATGGGTTCGAACTGCCAACCTTTCAGTTAGCAGCCGAATGCTTAACCACTGTGCCACCAGGGCTTCTGTAATCAAAACAAAACAAAAACCAAACAAACTCACTGCTGTCAAGTTGATTCCAACTCATAGAGACCCTATAGGACAAAACAGAACTTCTCAAGGCTGTAATCTTTACAGAAGCAGACTGCCATATCTGTCTCCCATGGAGTGGCTAGTGGGTTCGAAGTGCCGACCTCTCAGTTAGCAGCCGAGTGCTTAATCACTGTGCCACCAGGCCTCCTGTAATCAAAACAAAACAAACAAACAAACTCACTGCTGTCGAGTCTATTACGACTCATTGCAACCCCATAGGACAGAGTAGAACTGTCACATAGGGTTTCCAAGGAGCGGCTGGTGGATTTGAACTGCCGATCTTTTGATTAGCAGTCAAGCCCTTAGCCACTGCACCACCAGGGCTCCCACTCCCCAAAAGTATCTAGAAAATCAAAGAAATCATAAATATAGGCTCGCAAAACCAGGGATACTGTGAAGGCTGTTTCAACCTTCTTTCTATGATTAGATGACATGTTCTCCTACAGAGTATAGGTGGAATACATATTTTTAATGAATGGCAGTTACTGGGCCTAGAAAACATCAGGCAATGTGAATCAAATTTATATTTACTGACTGAAACATAGTAATGCTTGTCCAATTTTATTCTGACAGTTTGTTAAAATGGAAGTGTTAGACGAGACACGTTCAATTGCAAACTGAGGTAGAGGTCAAAAGGTCTCAAAATTTTAAGATCCATTTGTAGTCTGTTTCATCCTCCACCATCAAATGATTTTACAAAATGATAATGAGTAAGAAATTAGTGGAATGTTTTTGATGGGGAATTTGTTTGGAGAGACAAAGGTAAATTCCCCCTGTAGGTGCCCCCTCCTAAATAGACATGCCCAGACATACACACATTTTATAGTCTCATATGCTATCACAAGAGTGAAAGAATAGGGATGCAATCCTCAGTCAGGATAGATGGCACTTTAGTTAGACCACTTAGAGCATGTAGTATAATCCTGTGATTTGAGAACAGATGTCTAAGCCATCAAAAGAGGTGTCTGGATAAATCAGCAAGTGGCATTAGGGTAGAAGTCTGTGTCTAGGAAAACAACTGTTGGGCAAAAGATGCATAAGGTATTCCTATGGAACAGCAGTGAATAATGCTCAAGAGAGACCCAGAGATTTCCAAGGCAGCTGCTTAGAGGGAAGATAGAAGGTCAGTTAAACTACATAGCAAGTGCGCTGCAATTCCAAGGCTCTGGGGAAGAAATAATTCAATAACCGCAGAAAAGAACAATTCAATCCCTTTTAAGGAAATTCATAAAATAATTTACTTTAAGCATTGTTTAAATACAGAAAACATGAAACTAATAAAAGACAGCACAATCTATATAGTTGTGTTCTGCTTTTACGTTTATATTATTTAATTTATGTTCTGCTTTTCCAACCTCTGCCAATCTAGTAAAGGGATCCCTGGTAGTGTAATGGTTAAGTACTTGGCTGCTATCCAAAGGTCAAGTGGTTCAGACTCACCCAGCAGCTCCTCATGAGAAGAATCGGGAATCTGCTCCCTTAACAATTATACCCTAGAAAAACCTACGGGTCAGAATCGACTCAGGAGCAACTAAAAACAACAACCAACACTTTAGTATTTCTTTTACTTCTGAGCTCCTGGTAACAAATTCCTTTAGTTTTCCTTTATCTGAAAATGCTTTAATTTTATCTTTATTCATAAATGATATTTTTGCTGGATATGGAACTCTGGATTGACAGTCATTTCCTTTCAGCACTTTAAATTAGATTTTTCTGTGTCTTCTCTCCAAGAGTTTTCAAATGAAAAATACAAAAACACAAGCAGCAAAAGAAAAAATAGATAAATTAGACATCATTTAAAAAAAAAAACAAAACTGTGCTCCAAAGAACATTATCAAGAAAGTGAAAAAGGTAATCTACAGAATGAGAGAATATATTTAGAAATCATACATCTGACAAGGGTTTAATATCCAAGAATTTGTACAACTCAACAACTTTAAGACAAATAGCCCAATTAAAAAATGGACAAAAACGTGAATAGACATTTCTCCAAACAAATGGCCAATAAGCATATTAAAGGTTCTCAACATCATTAGTGTTTAGGGAAGTGCAAGTCAAAACCGCAATGTGATAACACTTCACACCAGCTAGGGTGACTATTATAAATAATAATAAATGTTAGTATATGAAGAAATTGGAACTCTTGTTTTATTAATTAATTTACTTATTTGCTGGTGGGGATGTAAAATAACAGTTTCTGTGGAAGGCATTTTGGCAGATGTTCTAAAGGTTAAGCACAGAATTAACGTATGACCCAACAATACCACAGTTGGGTATATACCCAAAAGTATTGAAAACAGGGACTGTAAAGATACTAGTACACCAATGTTCATTGTAGCATTATTTACAATAGCCAAAAGGTGGAATAAACTCAAGCGTCCATCAACAGACGAATGGATAAACATAATGAGGTACATATGCATAATATAATATTACTCCGTCATAAAAAGGAGTAAAGCACTGATCACATTCTACGACATGAATAAATCTTGAAAACATTAAGCTAAATAAGTCATACACAAAAGGACAGATATTGCATGATCCCATTCACATGAAATATCTAGAAGAGACAAATGCATATAGATCGAAAATAAAGGGCGGAGGAAGTAACGGGAAGTCATTGCTTAACAGACACAGAGTTTCTGTTTGGAGTGCATAAGATTTCTGCTATTGCAAGAAGCATTTTTTAAAAATTGCCTGGTAATATGCTTCTTTTGTATACTTTCTGTTTCTCTACTGAAAATTTCTACTTTTTCATTCATTTAAAGTTTTCTTTTTGTAACAGGATGTAGTTATAATAACTATTTTAAAGTCTTTGACCTTTTCAACATTTGTGTCATCTCAGAATTGTTGTCTATGTGGTGACTAATTTTTCATTGTATTCTGGACATTGCGGATATTATGTTTTTTTGGACTCTATAGAATGCTAATATTCTTCTTTCAGCTTGTATTGCATCCAATTACTTTTATATCTTAAAGCTAAGTTTGCCTCTTGTTTGTGGTAGTTTAAATCTTGGTTCAGTTTTCAAATCTTTTGGTACGCTGAATTGTCTGCTCCATTCGTGCCCACTAATGCATAGCTCAGTAATTAGACTGGTAAGCAGGCAGGCTTATACAAAGAATTAAAAGTTTCCCCCTTCAAGGTCTCTTCTGTCTAGGATTCCCTTCATGAAATCTGGCTGAGAGTGACCCCTTTTCCTTGTCCCTATAACCAAAACATCGGCAGTTTGAATCCACCAGTCACTCCTTGGAACCACTGTGGGGCAGTTCTACTCTGTCCTATAGGGTCGCTATGAGTGGGAATCGAGCTGATGGCAACGGACTGTGGTATGGTCAGGAAAATAATGTTTCTATCAGAAATTTAGCCATCTGAATTGTTATGACTCCCCATTTGCAATTGGTACTTTCGCTCAGGGGAAATTCATGAAAAAAAAAAAGTTAAAAATGGGAATATCACCACTGTGTCAGGCAGTTCTCCCAGTGTTTTGATTCCCATCCACAATCCACCTGCTTTTGTTGACTTTTCAGAGTGCACAGCTAGTTTCTTTATTTTGTCTAGAGTTTTACTGTCCAATCAATGGAAAGGATGTGCTGTACTGTTTATTACCATGCCAGAGGTGCAAACTCTGAAAAATTTTTCAGTCTAATAAATTGTGTAAAACATGTTATTCTGCCTTTTTAGAGCTTTAATTAATCATACAAGAAATACAAAATGAAGTAATTCTCATAGTTGTTTTTAAATAATTTCAGCATGATTAATTTTAATAACATTTGTGAATTTCTAACTCTCAGTAATATGCTGTTTTATTATGGTTCCCATATTCTTAAGGATAATTTATTTATAATCAAAGATATGTGAAGATTTAATTGGCTTTCTCTGTGGATGAATTTTCTTTTATATAAGGTATATGTGATTTGGTATAAAACATTTGTACATATAAAAGAATATATTATTACAAATGATACCCATTTAGAATAAATGTGTAATTATCTTGACTATTCCACACTATTTAACTCCCTAGATTATGAAATTTAATGGGGTAGGGTTTTTGTTAAAAGTTGAATTGCTTAGGAAAATGCTGGTGTCTCTGCGGATATTGCTAACTGGCCAAATAAACAGACTGAGTCAAGGAATATCTCCAATGGCATTTTTTGGTAAATTCTACCTCAGAAATGATTAATTTCAAATGTATTACAAAGTTTCTTCATTACAAAATCTCAACTTTAGGTAGATGTTATCAATCGTGTGATAGAATACTTTTTTTTTTTTTAACAGAAACTTCTTCCTTACTCCTGTCTATGTAGAATAATACTGGAAAAATAAATTATTGTTAGAGAATACCCATATTTTTATGCACGCATGTTATACATTGGTTTGCCAACTGCACCTCCCCCCAGGTAATTTCATAAGTGTGCTATGCCATTTTTTTTTTTTTTTTACATATTGCTGTAAAAAAAACATAGCGTGCTTAAGAAAATACCTTGCTGAGGGGGGAGGCAGGGCACGGTTGGCAAACAAACAGAACACACATGTTATTTCATAAAAATATGGTAAGCATAAAAGCATTAGTGAAGGTCCTAAGTTTATATGTGAACATGACCTAGTCACAAAGACTGTTTACTTTAATCTGCATCTTAATGGAGAAATAAAAATATATTCTGATTTCAAAAGGAAAAATATTCTGAACTTTTTCTTTCTTAGATGAATTGGTCATTTCATTATTATATCCAATAATATAAGAGAAGGGAAACTTATGGTGGTGTGAAGTGATAGATGAATCTTCTTTAAAAATACGAATATAGAGCAGAGTAAAAATTATCAAAAATAATCATATCAGATTGTTTCCAGAGCTCTGGAAATAGACAAAAGGCAAACAAAAACAAAAATATTAAGGAGCATCTACTTATGAAAAAGTGCTAAAGCTTTAGGTAACAAAAATGAAAGCCTGTACCCTTAACAACTAGGGCTGCTCCTACACACTGGAGTTTTACAAATATGGAATTTGCTGCAAAAAATAAGAGCTTTGCTGCCTGAAGGATTGCCTTAGTTTGAAGTGGGGAACAAGAACTCATGGCTTTGTCGCCTTAAATAAGCAAATATATTAGATAAAGACTAGGCACAGCCCACATCTTTGATAGACCGATATTGTCATAGCTGGTGGGAGCAGTAGACCAACCAGGAATTTAACAGAGGGATTTTCAGGTGAGTTTCCTCTGCGTTCCTGAAAAGTTAAAAAAGTGTGCACTTGCAGGGGAAAACCAAAAAATGACTACTGAAAAGGAAAAGCCAAATGAGACTTGAAAATTAGCTACAACTTTGAATGTATTTCTCAAATGACAAGTATCATACAGGCTCAGTGTGTTTGAGCACAACTTTTGCCAAAGTCACTGGCTAACAATTAAATTGTACTGACAATGTGACAATCCCTAGGAAACCAGGGATGAAAAATAAAAATTCTAAGTGGAAACAGATAGTGGTAGCAGTTGCATCACATGATGAATTAGTTCAATGTTACTGAATTGTGCATGGCAAAATATTGAAAAAATGGCAAATGTTTTGTTACATATACCTGCCACAATTAAAAAATAAATTTTTGTGACAATGAAGACAAAAAAAAATTCCTTATAAAAATATGACAAAATATACAGTTGCAAAAATATACCATCTACAATGTTCAATATGTGTCTAAAATTTCTGAGACATGGAAAAGAAACAGAAAAATGTAATCAGTACTAAGGGAGGAAAAAGAAAACAGTGAAAAGAATCTGATATGGCCCAGGTGTTAGATTTAGCAGATAGAGGTTTCTGCTAAATGTGCTGAAAAACTGAAAGTCAAATACGTTGAAAAACTGAAAGTCAGTGAGACACAAAGAACTAAATATGATGCCAACAACTTCAATATATAGGCAACCTCAGTAAAGAAATAGAATCAATTTAAAAAATATATAAATTCTAGAGTTAAAATATTGTTAATTGTTCAGAGGAACTGCCAAACTGTTTTCCACAGGGGCTGGAACATTTTACCATACAATGGATGAGGGTTCCAGTCTCTCCACATGTTTGTCAATATCTGTTGCAGTGGTTTTGATGAGCCCTTGTGACACAATGGTTAAGAGCTCAGGCTGCCAACCAAAATGTCAGCAGCTCAAATCCACCAGCCACTCCTTGGAAACCTCATGGGGCAGTTCTACTCTGTCCTATAGGGTCCCTGAGAGTCACAATCAACTTGACGGTAATGAGTTTGGTTTGGTTCTAGTTTAACGACTAACGAAATTGAACATCTTTTCGTGTGCTTATTGTCCATAAGTACTTCTTCTTTGGAGAAATATTGATTAGCATTATTTGCCCATTTTTTGATTAAGTTGTCTTTTTTTTGTTAAGTTACAGGAGTCCTTTATGCATTCTGGTTGTTAAACCTTTATCAGACCTATGGTTCCAATTTTTTTTTCTCCCATTTGTAGGTTGTCTATTCATTTTGTTGATAAAGTCCTTTGATGAACAAAAGTTTTAATTTAAATGATTTCCCATTTATCTATGTTGTCTTTTCTTGCTTTCAGTGTCATATCTAAGAATCCATTAATTAAAAAAAATAAGTTCCAAAGCCTAACCCTTGTTTTCTTCCAAGAGTTTTATGGTTTTAGTTCTTATTTTTAGATCCTTGACCCATTTTCAGTTAATGGGAATTCCAGGACACTTAATTGTGCTCATGAGGAACCTGTACATAGACCAAGAGGCAGTCGTTTGAACAGAACAAGGGGATACGATATGGTTTAAAATCAAGAAAGGTGTGTATCAGGGTTGCATCCCTTCACCACACTTATTCAATCTCCATGCTGAGCAAATAATCCAAGAAGTTGGACTATATGAAGAAGAATGTGTCATAAAGATTGGTGGAAGACTCTAACAACTTGCTATATGCAGATGGCATAACCTTGCTTGTTGAAAGCCTGTAGGACTTGAAACGCTTACTGATAAAGATCAAAGACTACAGCCTTCGGTTTGGATTATGCCTCAACATAAAGAAAACAAAACTCTTCACAACTGGACCATTAAGCAACATAATGATAAGTGGAGAAAAGTTTGAAGTTGTCGAGAATTTCATTTTATATGAATCCACAATTAATGCTCATGGAAGCAGCAGTCAGGAAATCAAACAAAATCTGCTGCAAAAGACCTCTTTAAAGTATTAAAATATCACTTTGAGGACTAAGCTGTGTCTGACCCAAGCCACAGTATTTTCAATTAACTCATTTTCATGACAATGCTGGACAATGAATAAGGAGACTGAAAAAGAATTGATGCCTTTGAATTATGGTGTTAGCAAAGAATATTAAACATACCATGAACTGGCAGAAGAACAAGATGTCTTAGAAGAAGTAAAGCCAAAAAGCTTTTTAGAAGCGAGGTTGGAAATATTTCATCTCGTGGACTTTGATCATGTTATCAGGAGGGACTAGTCGGCGGATAAAGACATCATTCTTGGTAAAGTAGAGGGTCAGCGAAAAAGAGGAAGATCCTCAACAAGATGGATTGACACAGTGGCTGCAACAATCGGCTCAAACATAGCAACGTTTGTGAGGATGACACAGGACCAGTCAGTGTTTTGTTCTGTTGTACATTGGGTCGTTGTGATTCAGAACAAACTTGGTGGCACCTAACAACTTCAATATTGAATGGGCTAAGCATCTTTGTTGAAAATTAATTGACCATTGTTATACAGTGTTATGTCTGTACTCTCTATTCTATTGAGATATATATATATGTATATTGTTATACTTATACCAGACTGTTTTAATTATCATAGCTTACAGTGTGTTTTGAGATTGGGAACCCTCCCTCTTTGTTCTTCTTTTCCAAGACTGCTTTTGTTATTCAGGGCCTCTTTCAATTCCACATAAATTTTAGTATTGGCTTTTTTATTTCTGTGAAGAAAGTTGAAATATTGATAAGGATTGAATTGAATTTATACATTGTTTTGGGTACTATTGACATCTGAACAATATTAAGCCTTTCAGTACATAGTTATATAATGTTCTTCCACGTATTTAGGTTCTCTTTAATTTCTTTCAGTAATGATTTATAGTTTTCAGTGTAGAAGTCTTTGACTTCCTTGGTTTCATTTATTCCTAGGTAATTTATTCTTTCAGACACTATTGCAAATCTAATTGTTACTTTAATTTCCTTTTCAGAATGCTTATTACTTATATTACAGAAAGCTGACTGATTCATGTTTGTTGACGATGTATCATGCCACTTTACTGAATTTATACATTCACTCTATGGCTTTCTTGTGGATTTTATGGGGTTGTCAATGTTTTGAATGTTTCTTGCATGTGCTTTTACAAAACTGGGCAAATTTTGGTTCCTGGTTAAAAGAGTTAGAGGTATATTATCTTGATTTCAGGTACCATTTACCTGCTACACCACAGTTTCCATACGAAAATAAAAGGCTTCACTTTTGTTTGGTGGAATATTACTAATTCATAACACAATGTCTAAATATGGTAAGCGTTTGATTAATATTACAGAATTAATAAGAAATGTAACTCCTCTGTGAGGCTATAACCAAATTGTCATATCAGAATTATTTGAATCCATTTTTATATTCCCCCTAAAACTTAAATATACATGTGTATATATATGTATATATATATACACATATATTTAAGTTTTAGGGGGAATATAAACTTAATATATATATATATATATATATATATATATATATATATATATATATATATATATATATATATATATATATAAACCCATTGCTGTTGAGTCGATTGTGACTCATAGTGGGTCAGAGCAGAACTGCCCCATAGAGTTTCCAAGGAGCAGCTGGTGGATTCGAACAGCCAAGCTTTTGGTTGGCAGCAGTAACACTTAACCACTACACCACCAGGGTTTCCATATATATATAAAAAACAAGCATTTATATATATATATATACATAAATGTAGAGTCCAAGGAGCAGCTGGTGGATTCAAACTGCTGACATTTTGGTTAGCAGCCAAGTCTTAACCACTTAACCACTGCACCACTGGAAACCAAACCCAATGCCATTCTGTCAAGTCAATTCTGACTCATAGCGACCCTACAGGATAGATTAGAACTGCCCATAGGCTTTCCAAGGAGCGGCTGGTGGATTTGAACTGTTGACCTTTTGGTTAGCAGCCTGAGCTCTTAACCACTGCACTACCAGGGTTCTCTCTTTCTCTTTCTGTATATATATATATATACCCAGTGCTGTCGAGTCCAAAATATATATATACATATATATATATATAATACCTGTATGGCAGGTTCTCAAAATGGACTATAACTAAAAAAAAAAAAACTATTACATAAAAAAAAATTTTTTGAACTCAATAACTGTCAAAATGACTACATAGGAATAAGCTTTTAATAATGTATTTTTCCACTTAAATGGTTTGTATGCACACGCATGTTGTTGCTGTTGTTAGGTGCCTTCGAGTCGGTTCTGACTCACAGCAACCCTATGCACAACAGAATGAAACACTGCCCGGTCCTGCGCCATCCTAACAATCGTTGTTAGGCTTCAGCTCATTGTTGCAGCCACCATGTCAATCCACCTCGTTGAAGGTCTTCCTCTTTTCCGCTGACCCTGTACTCTGCCAAGCACGATGTCCTTTTCCAGAGAATGATACCTCCTGACATGTCCAAAGTATGTAAGACGCAGTCTCACCATCCTTGCCTCTAAAGAGCATTCTGGCCACACTTCTTCTAAGACAGATTTGTTCGTTCTTTTGGCAGTTCATGGTATATTCAATATGCTTCACCAACACCACAATTCAAAGGCAACAACTCTTCTTCGGTCTTCCTTATGCATTGTCCAGCTTTCACATGCATATGATGTGATTGAAAATACCATGGCTTGGGTCAGGCACACCTTAGTCTTCAGGGCGACATCTTTGCTCTTCAACACTTTGAAGAGGTCCTTTGCAGCAGATCTGCCCAATGCAATGCATCTTTTGATTTCTTGACTGTTGCTTCCATGGGTGTTGATTGTGGATACAAGTAAAATGAAATCTTGACAACTTCAAACTTTTCTCCATTTACCATGATGTGGCTCATTGCTCCAGTTGTGAGGGTTTTTGTTTTCTTTATGTTGAGGTGTAATCCATACTGAAGGCTGTGGTCTTTGATCTTTGTTAGTAAGTGCTTCAAGTCCTCTTCACTTTCCGCAAGCAAAGTTGTGTCATCGGCATAACACAGGTTGTTAATGAGTCTTCCTCAAATCCTGATGCCTCGTTCTTTATATAGTCCAGCTTCTAGTATTATCTGTTCAGCATACACATTAAATAGGTATGGTGGAAGAATGCAACCCTGACGCATGCCTTTCCTGACTTTAAACCAATCAGTATCCCCTTGTTCTGTCCAAACAACTGCCTCTTGATCTATGTAAAGGTTCCTCACGAGCACAATTAAGTGTTCTGGAATTCCCATTCTTCGCAGTGTTATCCATAGTTTGTTATGATCCACACAGTTGAACGTCTTTGCATAGTCTATAAAACCGAGGTAAACATCCTTCTGATATTCTTTGCTTTCAGCCAGGATCCATCTGACATCAGCAATGATATCCCTGGTTCCACGCCTCCTTCTGAAACCGGTGTGAATTTCTGGCAATTCCCTGTCGATATATACCTGCGGTCGTTTTTGAATGATCTTCAGCAAAATTTTGCTTGCATGTGATATTAATGATATTGTTTTGTAATTTCCACATTTGGTTGGATGACCTTTCTTGGGAATAGGCATAAATGTGGATCTCTTCCAATCAGTTGGCTAGGAAGCTGTCTTCCATATTTCTTGGCATAGACGAGTGAGGACCTCCAGCACTGCATCTGTTTGTTGAAACATCTCAGTTGATATTCCATCAATTCCTGGAGCCTTGTTTTTCGCCAATGCCTTCAGAGCAGGTTGGACTTCTTCCTTCAGTACCATCGGTTTCTGATCATATGCCACTTCTTGAAATGGTTGAATATCATCTACTTCTTTTTGGTATAATGACTCTGTAAATTCCTTCCATCTTCTTTTGATGGTTCCTGTGTCGTTTAATATTTTCCCATGGAATCCTTCACTATTGCAACTCGAGGCTTGAATTTTTTCTTCAGTTCTTTCAGCTTGAGAAACACGGAGCGTGTTCTTCCCTTTTGGTTTTCCATCTCCAGCTCTCTGCACATGTCATTGTAATACTTTACTTTGTCTTCTTGAGCTGCCCTTTGAAATTGTCTGTTCAGTTCTTTTACTTCAACAATTCTTCCTTTTGCTTTAGCTGCTCGATGCTTAAGAGCAAGTTTCAGAGTCTCCTCTGACATCCATCTTGGTCTTTTCTTTCTCTCCTGTCTTTTCATGACCTCTTGCCTTCTTTATTGATGATGTCCTTGATGTCATTCCACAACTCATCTGGTCTTCAGTCCCTAATGTTCAATGCCTCAAATCTATTCTTGAGATGGACTTTAAATTCAGGTGGAATATGCTCAAGGTCATATTTTGGCTCTCATGGACTTGCTCTGATTTTCTTCAGTTTCAGCTTGAACTTGCATATGAGCAATTGATGGTCTGTTCCACAGTTGACCCCTGGCCTTTCTCTGACTGATGATATTGAGCTTTTCCATTGTCTCTCCCCACATATGTAGTCGATTTGATCTCTGTGTGTACCATCTGGCGAGGTCCATGTGTATAGTTGCCGTTTATGTTGGTGAAAGAAGGTATTTGCAATGAAGAAGTCGTTGGCCTTGCAAAACTCTGTCATTCTATCTCTGGCATTGTTTCTATCACCAATGCCATATTTTCCAACTACTGATCTTTCTTCTTTGTTTCCAACTTTTGCATTCCAATCTCCAGTAATTATCAATGCATCTTGATTGCACATTCAATCAATTTCAGATTGTAGCAGCTGATAAATCTTCTCTTTCTTCATCTTTGGCCCTAGTGGTTGGTGTGTAAATTTGAATAATAGTCATATTAACTGGTCTTCCTTGTAGGTGTATGGATATTAGCCTATCACTGACAGCGCTGTACTTCAGGATAGATCTTGAGACGTTCTTTTTGACGATGAATGCAACACCATTCCTCTTCGAGTTGTCGTTCCAAGCATAGTAGACTATATGATTGTCCGATTCAAAATGGCCAATACCAGTCCATTTCAGCTCACTAATGCCTAGGATGTCGATGTTTATGTACACCATTTCATTTTTGACCATATCCAATTTTCCTAGATTCATACTTCATACATTCCAGGTTCTGATTATTAATGGATATTTGCAGCTATTTCTTCTCATTTTGAGTCGTGCCACATCAGCAAATGTAGATCCTGAAAGCTTTACTCCATCCACGTCATTAAGGTCAACTCTACTTTGAGGAGGCAGCTCTTCCCCAGTCATCTTTTGAGTGCCTTCCAACCTGGGGGGCTCATCTTCCAGCACTATATCACATGTACAAGTAAAAGCAAAAACCAAACCCATTATCATCGAGTTGATTCTGACTCATAGAAACCCTATAGAACAGAGTAGAAACTGCCCGATAGTGTTTTCAAGGCTGTAATCTTTATGGAAGCAGACCGGAAATTTCTCCTGTGGAGTGGCTGATGAGTTCAAACCACCAACGTTTTGATTAGCTCTTAACCACTGAGCCAATACATGTAGTACAAGTATTAAATAGCATTTCCCAAATGTACATTTTATTTCTCCCAGAAACTCATATTTTTGAGTTTTGAAAAATCATATTTTGAAAAACCTGAAAGCATAGCATGCATTTTTCAATAAATCTTAAGCTCAGTAGGTATTTAAAAAATCACTTTGTGTAGGAGATCCAAAATTGAGGTGTTTGACTCTTATCATAATGATCTGCCCAGGTCTGAGCCTTGACTCCATTGTGCCTTTTGCTTATTCCCCCTGCAACTGTCAAATTCTTAGTCAGACTTAAATACATAAAGAATTTACCCTGCAACCATCAAACCCTTAAAGAGACCTAAAAAAAAACCTAACAAATAAAACATTTCTCTTGTGGTTAAAATGAAGATATCGAAAGTACATTCCTAGGGGAGGGCCTGAACACAACACACTTATCAGGATCCCATCATCCAAACCAAAAAACCAATTCCATTGATGTTGAGTCGATCCCAACTCATAGCGACACTATTGGACAGGGTAGAACTGCCCCATACAGTTTCCAAGGAACGCGTGGTAGATTCGAACTGATGACCTTTTGGTTAGCAGCCGTAGCTCTTAACCACTATGCTACCAGGGTTTCCATCCCATCGACAGCCCTCAGGAAATGTCGTAAGATAATTATATTGTAACCACCATGTAAAACCCCCTTAGTCATGTATTTAACCTACACAATCCAAATAGCCCACATTTGTGTTTACAATCAATCACAGTAAAGCCCACACTTCGAGTTGTCCCTCCTCTCACCTACCTAATCTTTCAACTCCACTCAGAATGTTGTATTTTACCTTATAAATATGCCTCTGTGACTCTACCATTTTGGAGCATTTGGTTTCACTTTAGTAGCTCAGATGTGTCCCTAGTTTAAGCTATCTTGAACCATCAATAAATCTCTTTGCTTTTATTTTTAACAGAGTGTGCATTCTTTTTTTTTTTTTTAATTAATATTTATTAAGCTTCAAGTGAACATTTACCATTCCAATCAGTCTGTCACATGTAGGTTTACATACATCTTACTCCCTTCTCCCACTTGCTCTCCCCCTATTGAGTCAGCCCTTTCAGTCTCTCGTTTCGTGCCAATTTTGCCTTCTTCCCTCTCTTTCTATCTTCCCATTCCCCTTCCAGTCAAGAGTTGCCTACACACTCTCCAGTGTCCACCTGATTTAATTAGCTCACTCTTCATCAGCATCTCTCTCCCCCTCACTGACCAGTCCTTTTCATGCCTGATGAGTTGTCTTCGGGGATGGTTCCTGTCCTGTGCCATCAGAAGTTCTGGGGAGCATTGTCTCTGGGATTCCTCTAGTCGCAGTCATACCATTAGGTATGGTCTTTTTATGAGAATTTGGGGTCTGTATCTCATTGGTCTCCTGCTCCCTCAGGAGTTGTCTGTTGTGCTCCCTGACAGGGCAGACATCGATTGTGGCCGGGCACCAACTAGTTCTTCTGGTCTCAGGATAATGTAGGTCTCTGGTTCATGTGGCCCTTTCTGTCTCTTGAGTTCTTAGTTGTCGTGTGACCTTGGTGTTCTTCCTTTGCCTTTGCTCCAGGTGGGTTGAGACCAATTGATGTATCTTAGATGGCCACTTGTTGCCATTTAGGACCCCAGGCGCCACAATTCAAAGTGGGATGCAGAATGTTTTCATAATAGAATTATTTTGTCCATTGACTTAGAAGTCCCCTCAAACCAAGTTCCCCAGACTCCAGCCCCTGATCCGCTGACCTTTGAAGCATTTAGTTTATCCCGGAAACTTCTTTGCTTTTGGTCCAGTCCAGTTGAGCTGACCTTCCCTGTATTGAGTGTTGTCCTTCCCTTCACCTAAAGCAGTTCTTTTCTGCTGATTAATCAGTAAAAAACCCTCTCCCTCCCTCCCTTCCTCCCCCCCTCGTAACTACAAAAGTATGTGTTCTTCTCAGTTTATACTATTTCTCAAGATCTTATAATACTGGTCTTATACAATATTTGTCCTTTTGCCTCTGACTTATTTCGCTCAGCATAATGCCTTCCAGGTTCCTCCATGTTATGAAATGTTTCAGAGATTCGTCACTGTTCTTTATCGATGCGTAGTATTCCATTGTGTGAATATACCACAATTTATTTACCCATTCATCCGTTGACGGACACCTTGGTTGCTTCCAGCTTTTTGCTATTGTAAACAGAGCTGCAATAAACATGGGTGTGCATATATCTGTTTGTGTGAAGGCTCTTGTATCTCTAGGGTATATTCCGAGGAGTGGGATTTCTGGGTTATATGGTAGTTCTATTTCTAACTGTTTAAGATAATGCCAGATGGATTTCCAAAGTGGTTGTACCATTTTACAATCCCACCAGCAGTGCATGAGAGTTCCAATCTCTCCGCAGCCTCTCCAACATTTATTATTTTGTGTTTTTTGGATTAATGCCAGTCTAGTTGGCGTGAGATGGAATCTCATCGTAGTTTTAATTTGCATTTCTCTAATGGCTAATGATCGAGAGCATTTTCTCATGTATCTGTTAGCTGCCTGAATATCTTCTTTAGTGAAATGTGTGTTCATATCCTTTGCCCACTTCTTGATTGGGTGGTTTGTCTTTTTGTGGTTGAGTTTTGACAGAATCATGTAGATTTTAGAGATCAGGCGCTGGTCTGAGATGTCATAGCTGAATATTCTTTCCCAGTCTGTAGGTGGTCTTTTTACTCTTTTGGTGAAGTCTTTAGATGAGCATAGGTGTTTGATTTTTAGGAGCTCCCAGTTATGGGGTTTCTCTTCATCATTTTTGGTAATGTTTTGTATTCTGTTTATGCCCTGTATTAGGGCTCCTAGGGTTGTCCCAATTTTTTCTTCCATGATCTTTATCGTTTTAGTCTTTATGTTTAGGTCTTTGATCCACTTGGAGTTAATTTTTGTGCATGGTGTGAGGTATGGGTCCTGTTTCATTCTTTTGCAAATGGATATCCAGTTATGCCAGCACCATTTGTTAAAAAGACTATCATTTCCCTAATTGACTAACACTGGTTCTTTGTCAAATATCAGCTGCTCATACGTGGATGGATTTACATCTGGGTTCTCAATTCTGTTCCATTGGTCTATGTGCCTGTAGTTGTACCAGTACCAGGCTGTTTTGACTACTGTAGCTGTATAATAGGTTCTGAAATCAGGTAGAGTGAGGCCTCCCACTTTCTTCGTCTTTTTCAGTAATGCTTTGCTTATCCGGGGGTTCTTTCCCTTCCATAGGAAATTAGTGATTTGTTTCTCTATTCCCTTAAAATATGACATTGGTATTTGGATTGGAAGTGCGTTATATGTATACATGGCTTTTGGTAGAATAGACATTTTTACTATGTTAAGTCTTCCTATCCATGAGCAGGGTATGTTTTTCCACTTAAGTATGTCCTTTTGAATTTCTTGTAGCAGAGTTTTATAGTTTTCTTTGTATAGGTCTTTTACATCCTTGGTAAGATTTATTCTTAAGTATTTTATCTTCTTGGGGGCTACTGTGAATGGTATTGATTTGGTTATTTCCTCTTCGGTGTTCTTTTTGTTGATGTAGAGGAATCCAAGTGATTTTTGTATGTTTATTTTATATCCTGAGACTCTTCCGTACTCTTCTATTAGTTTCAGTAGTTTTCTGGAGGATTCCTTAGGGTTTTCCATGTACACGATCATGTCATCTGCAAATAGTGATAGCTTTACTTCCTCCTTGCCAATCTGGATACCCTTTATTTCTTTGTTTAGCCTAATTGCCCTGGCTAGGACTTCAAGTATGATGTTGAATAAGAGCGGTGATAAAGGGCATCCTTGTCTGGTTCCTGTTCTCAAGGGAAATACTTTCAGGTTCTCTCCATTTAGAGTGATATTGGCTGTTGGCTTTGCATAGATGCCCTTTATTATGTTGAGGAATTTTCCTTTAATTCCTATTTTGGTAAGAGTTTTTATCATAAATGGGTGTTGAACTTTGTCAAATGCCTTTTCTGCATCTATTGATAAGATCATGTGGTTTTTATCTTTTGTTTTATTTATGTGATGGATTACATTAATGGTTTTTCTGATATTAAACCAGCCTTGCATACCTGGTATAAATCCCACTTGATCAGGGTGAATTATTTTTTTGATGTGTTGTTGGATTCTATTGGCTAGAATTTTGTTGAGGATTTTTGCATCTATGTTCATGAGGGATATAGGTCTAAAATTTTCTTTTTTTGTAATGTCTTTACCTGGTTTTGGTATCAGGGAGATGGTAGCTTCATAGAATGAGTTGGGTAGTATTCCGTCTTTTTCTATGTTTTGAAATACCTTCAGTAGTAATGGTGTTAAGTCTTCTCTGAAGGTTTGGTAGAACTCTGCAGTGAAGCAGTCTGGGCCAGGACTTTTTTTTGTTGGAAGTTTTTTGATTACCGTTTCAATCTCTTTTTTTGTTATGGGTCTATTTAGTTGTTCTACTTCTGAATGTGTTAGTTTAGGTAGGTAGTATTTTTCCAAGAATTTATCCATTTCTTCTAGGTTTTCAAATTTGTTAGAGTACAATTTTACGTAGTAATCTGAAATGATTCTTTTAATTTCATTTGGCCCTGTTGTGATGTGGTCCTTCTCGTTTCTTATTCGGGTTATTTGTTTCCTTTCCTGTATTTCTTTAGTCAGTCTAGCCAATGGTTTATCAATTTTGTTAATTTTTTCAAAGAACTAGCTTTTGGCTTTGTTAATTCTTTCAATTGTTTTTCTGTTCTCTAATTCATTTAGTTCAGCTCTAATTTTTATTATTTGTTTTCTTCTGGTGCCTGATGGGTTCTTTTGTTTCTCACTTTCTATTTGTTCAAGTTGTAGGGACAGTTCTCTGATTTTGGCTCTTTCTTCTTTTTGTATGTGTGCATTTATCGATATAAATTGGCCTCAGGTCACTGCTTTTGCTGTGTCCCAGAGGTTTTGATAGGAAGTATTTTCATTCTCGTTGCTTTCCAAGAATTTCCTTATTCCCTCCTGGATGTCTTTTATAACCCAGTCTTTTCTCAGGAGGGTATTGTTCATTTTCCAAGTATTTGATTTCTTTTCCCTAGTTTTTCTCTTATTGATTTCTAGCTTCATTGCCTTGTGGTCTGAGAAGATGCTTTGTAATATTTCGATGTTTTGGATTCTGCAAAGATTTGTTTTATGACCTAATATGTGGTCTATTCTAGAGAATGTTCCATGTGCACTAGAAAAAAAAGTATATTTTGCAGCAGTTGGGTGGAGAGTTCTGTATAAGTCAATGAGGTCAAGTTGGTTGACTGTTGTAAGTAGGTCTTCCGTGTCTCTATTGAGCTTCTTACTGGATGTCCTGTCCTCCGAAAGTGGTGTGTTGAAGTCTCCTACTATTATTGTGGAGCTGTCTATCTCACTTTTCAAAGCTGATAGAGTTTGTTTTATGTATCTTGCAGCCCTATCACTGGGTGCACAAATATTTAATATGGTTATATCTTCTTGGTGTATTGTCCCTTTAATCATTATATAGTGTCCTTCCTTATCCTTTCTGATGGAGTTCACTTTAAAGTCTATTTTGTCAGAAATTAATATTGCTACTCCTCTTCTTTTTTGCTTATTATTTGCTTGATATATTTTTTTCCATCCTTTGAGTTTTAGTTTGTTTGTGTCTCTAAGTCTAAGGTGTGTCTCTTGTAGGCAACATACAGATGGATTGTGTTTCTTTATCCAGTGTGTGACTCTCTGTCTCTTTATTGGTGCATTTAGTCCATTTACATTCAGCGTAATTATAGATAAATAAGTTTTTAGTGCTGTCATCTTGATGCCTTTTCATGTGTGTTGTTGGCCATTTCATTTTTCCACATGCTTTTTTGTGCTGAGACGTTTTTCTTAGTAGCTTGTGAGATACTCATTTTCATAATGTTTAAGTTTATGTTTGTTGAGTCGTTACGTTTTTCTTGGCTTTTTTCTTGAGTTATGAAATTGATATTCCTTTTTGTGGTTACCTTATTATTTACCCCTATTTCTCTAAGTAAAAACCTAACTTGTATCGTTCTATATCGCCTTGTATCACTCTCCATCTGGCAGTTCAATGCCTCCTGTATTTAGTCCCTCTTTTTGATTATTGTGATCGTTTATCTATTGATTTCCTGTTATATGAATTAGTTTGTTTATTTATTTATTTTTTAGAATTAATCTTAATTTGTTTGTTTTTGTGCTTTCCCTATTTGAGTTGCGTTGATATCAGGACGGTCTGTTTTGTGACCTTGTATTTTGCTGGTACCTGATATTTTTGGTCATCAGGCCAAACAATCTCCTTTAGCATTTCTTGCAGTCTTGGTTTAATTTTTGCAAATTCTCTAAACTTGTGTTTATCTGTAAATATCTTAATTTCGCCTTCATATTTCAGAGAGAGTTTTGCTGGATATATGATCCTTGGTTGGCAGTTTTTCTCATTCAGTGCTCTAAATACGTCCTCCCATTCCCTTCTTGCCTGCATGGTTTCTGCTGAGTAGTCTGAACTTATTCTTATTGATTCTCCCTTGAAGGAAACCTTTCTTTTCTCCCTGGCTGCTTTTAAAATTTTCTCTTTATCTTTGGTTTTGGCAAGTTTGATGATAATATGTCTTGGTGTTTTTCTTTTTGGATCAATCTTAAATGGGGTTCGATGAGCATCTTGGATAGATATCCTTTCGTCTTTCATGATGTCAGGGAAGTTTTGTGTCAGGAGTTCTTCAACTATTTTCTCTGTGTTTTCTGTCCCCCCTCCCTGTTCTGGGACTCCAATCACTCACAAGTTATCCTTCTTGATAGAGTCCCACATGATTCTTAGGGTTTCTTCATTTTTTAAAATTCTTTTATCTGATTTTTTTTCAGCCAACCAGCTAAACTTCCTGCCGGGATGGGTTTGGGGGGTAGGGCTGGGCCTCTTGTCTGTGCCGTCTGCCCCCCTGGGCTCTGCCCCAGATCGGGCTCCGAAGGTCACCTGCCTGGTACGCTGGCTCCTAGTTCTGGAAACAGTCGCTGTCTGCCTGTATTTGTTCATTTTCTGTCTCTAAGTCTGTGTTTGTTGTTCAGAGTTTGTAGATTGTTATGTATGTGATCGATTCACTTGTTTTTCCGAGTCTTTGATGCAGGAGGGATCCGCGGTAGCGTCCACCTATTCCGCCATCTTGGCCCCGTCTCCTAGATTGTGCATTCTTATTTGTTGACATTTGTAATGCAAAGTCACTAGATTTTTATTAAGGTATATATTTCTACTAGCTGGCAAGTCAATGAGTGAGTACTAAGTTAGCAACTCCGAATACATCTTGGAGCCCTGGTGGTACAGTGGTTAAGAGCTTGGCTGCAGATCAAAAGGTTGGCAGTTTAAATCCACCAGCTCTTCTTTGGAAACTCTATGGGGCAATTCTACTCCGCCCTATAGAGTTGCTATGAGTTGGAATTGACTTGATGGCAACGGGTTTGTTTGTTTGGTTTTGGTATATCTTACGTTCAGCAAGAAATTTTAAACATTGAGAATTAATAATAAGACTTAGACAATTTCAATTTGGCTCAAATAGAGAGATTTTTCCATTGGAATGATTCCAAATATAGCATAACCTCACCTATTCCCACCAAAAAGAGAAATTAGTGATTGAAAATGTCAAATTACATGAAAAATGAGACCTATTAAATAGAAAATATCTTTATATACTTTGTTCTTTGAAGTCAAATTATTTTTATTTTCTTTGCCATTTAAAAAAAATTTTTTTTTTTTTTAAAGCCTACTCTCCCCCATGTGTCTGTCAGTTGGTCGTACTGTGGGGGCTTGTGTGTTGCTGTGATGCTGGAGTCTATGCCACCAGTATTCAGATACCAGCAGGGTCACCCATGGAGGACAGGTTTCAGCTGAGCTTTCAGACTAAGACAGACTGGGAAGAAGGACCCGGCAGTCTACTTCTGAAAAGCATTAGCCAGTGAAAACCTTATGAATAGCAGCGGAACACTGTCTGATATAGTGCTGGAAGATGAGCCCCCAGGTAGGAAGGCACTCAAAAGATGACTGAGGAAGAGCTGCCACCTCAAAGTGGAGTCGACCTTAATGACGTAGATGGAGTAAAGCTTTCAGGACCTTCCTTTGCTGATGTGGCATGACTCAAAGTGAGAAGAAATAGCTGCAAACATCCATTAATATTCAGAACCTGGAATGTACGAAGTATGAATCTAGGAAAATTGGATATGGTCAAAAATGAAATGGTATGCATAAACATCGATATCCTAGGCATTCATGAGCTGAAATGGACTGGTATTGGCCATTTTGAATCGGTCAGTTTTATAGACTACTGTCCTGGGAAAGACAACTTGAAGAGGAATGGTGTTGCATTCGTCATCAAAAAGAACTCTTCAAGATCTATCCTGAAGTACAACACTGTCATTGATAGGATAATATCCATACACCTACAAGGAAGACCAGTTAATATGACTATTATTCAAATTTACACACCAACCACTAGGGCCAAAGATGAAGAAATAGAAGATTTTTATCAGCTGCCGCAGTCTGAAATTGATCAAACATGAAATAGAGATGCATTGATAATTACTGGAGATTGGAATGTGAAAGTTGGAAACAAAGAAGAAGGATCAGTAGTTGAAAAATATGGCTTTGGTGATAGAAACAATGCTGGAGATGGAATGATAGAATTTTGCAAGACCAACGACGACTTCTTCGTTGCAAATACCTTCTTTCACCAACATAAACAGCGGCTATACACATGGACCTCACCAGACTGAACACAGAGAAATCAAATTGACTACATATGTGGGGAGAGACGATGGAAAAGCTCACTATCATCAGTCAGAACAAGGCCAGGGGCCGACTGTGAAACAGACCATCAATTGCTCATATGCAAGTTCAAGCTGAAACTGAAGAAAATCAGAGCAAGTCCATGAGAGCCAAAATATGACCTTGAGCATATTCCACCTGAATTTAAAGACCATCTCAAGAACAGATTTGAGGCATTGAACACTAGCAACTGAAGACCAGACGAGTTGTGGAATGACATCAAGGACATCATCCATGAAGAAAGCAAAAGGTCACTGAAAAGACAGGAAAGAAAGAAAAGACCAAGATGGATGTCAGAGGAGACTCTGAAACTTGCTCTTGAGCGTCGAGCAGCTAAAGCAAAAGGAAGAATTCATGAAGTAAAAGAGCTGAACAAACGATTTCAAAGGGCCTCTTGAGAAGACAAAGTATTATAATGACACGTGCAGAGAGCTGGAGATGGAAAACCAAAAGGGAAGAACGCACTCCGTGTTTCTCAAGCTGAAAGAACTGAAGAAAAAATTCAAGCCTCGAGTTGCAATAGTGAAGGATTCTATGGGGAAAATATTAAATGATGCAGGAAGCATCAAAAGAAGATGGGAGGAATACACAGAGTCATTATACCAAAAAGAATTAGTTGATATTCAACCATTTCAAGAGGTGGCATATGATCAGAAACCGATGGTACTGAAGGAAGAAGTCCAAGCTGCTCTGAAGGCATTGGCAAAAAACAAGGCTCCAGGAATTGATGGAATATCAATTGAGATGTTTCAACAAACAGATGCAGTGCTGGTGGTGCTCACTCGTCTATGCCAAGAAATATGGAAGACAGCTTCCTGGCCAACTGATTGGAAGAAATCCATATTTATGCCTATTCCCAAGAAAGGTGATCCAACCAAATATGGATATTATAGAACAATATCATTAATATCACATGTAAGCAAAATTTTGCTGAAGATCATTCAAAAACGGCTGTAGCAGTATATCGACAGGGACCTGCCAGAAATTCAGGTCGGTTTCAGAAGAGGATGTGGAACCAGGGATATCATTGCTAATGTCAGATGGACCCTGGCTGAAAGCAGAGAATACCAGAAAGATGTTTACCTGTGTTTTATTGACTATGCAAATACATTTGACTGTGCGGATCATAACGAACTATGGATAACACTGTGAAGAATGGGAATTACAGGGCACTTAATTGTGCTTATGAGGAACCTTTACATGGATCAAGAGGCAGTTGTTCAGACAGAACAAGGGGATACTGATTGGTTTAAAATCAGCATAGGTGTGCATCAGGTTTGTATTCTTTCACCATACTTATCTAATCTGTATGCTGAACAAATAATACAGGAAGCTGGACTATATGAAGAAGAAATGGGGCATCAAGATTGGAGGAAGACTCATTAACAACCTGAGTTATGCAGATGACACAACCTTGCTTGCTGAAAGTGAAGAGGACTTGAAGCACTTACTAACAAAGATCAAAGACCACAGCCTTCAGTATGGATTGCATCTCAACATAAAGAAAACAAAATCCTCACAACTGGATCAATGAGCAACATCATGATAAATGGAGAAAAGTTTGAAGTTGTCAAGGATTTCATTTTACTTGTATCCACAATCAACACCCATGGAAGCAACAGTCAAGAAATCAAAAGACTCATTGCATAGGGCAAATCTGCTTCAAAGGACCTCTTCAAAGTATTGAAGAGCAAAGCTGTCACCCTGAAGACTAAGGTGTGCCTGACCCAAGCCATGGTATTTTCAATCACATCATATGCATGTGAAAGCTGGACAATGAATAAGGAAGACCGAAGAAGAGTTGTTGCCTTTGAATTGTGGTGTTGGTGAAGCATATTGAATATACCATGAACTGCCAAAAGAACGAACAAACCTGTCTTAGGAGAAGTACAACCAGAATGCTCCTTAGAAGCAAGGATGGCGGGACTACATCTTACATACCTTGGATGTGTTGTCAGGAGAGATCAGTCCCTGGAGAAGGACATCATGCTTGGCAGAGTACAGGGTCAGCGGAAAAGAGGAAGACCCTCAACGAGGTGGATTGACACAGTGGCTGCAACAATGAGCTCAAGCATAACAACGATTGTAAGGAGGGCGCAGGACCGGGCAGTGTTTCGTTATGTTCTGCATAGGGTCACTATGAGCCGTAACCGACTTGACGGCACCTAAGAACAATGACGTCAACAAAGACTGCCCTATTGGATCCTGGTATCCAGTGGTATTCAGATTCTTTGACTACTCCAGTTTTTTATTGGTATAGTATAGAAAATATTCAAAGACTGGTGTCTTACTTCTTAAGGTTAACCTTAGTCTTTGTTGCTACTAGAATAAGCAATTAACACAAACTGCAAATTCCTCATATTTTACATTATAAACATATTTCTGGTTACATAAAATGTACTATAATAAACTTATGTTTTTCCCTCTGTCTACATATCACATACTTGCAATAAAATGTAATTTCCAGTGGATTAAAAAGTGCTTATTAGTGTAACTTCCATTTGTTAGTAGTCCAAATGCTATTGAGTTTAAGAATGATAAAAGGTAAAACCTGGAGATGTCAAAACAAACCAACTTGATCACTTAATTGAGTAACACTAACAGCCTTAAGGTGTTCATCATAGTAGAATTGCCAGCCTTAGAAACATTTCTCTTCTGTAGGCTTAGACCCTTGTGCTAGAGAGGAAGCCTCAGAAACTGTTTCTCTACTATTCATGAGATTCCCAAAGTTTCCTAGGTCTTCCCTCCCTGAAAACAACTGCTCTATAGTTGTTCAACTGTTCTTTTAATTCATACTGATACCACTTATTACAGGTTGAATTGCGTTCCACCAAAAGACATGCTAAAGCATTAACCCCTGGCATGTGATCATGTGAACTTGTTTGGAAATAGGGTCTTTGAAGATGTTATCCGTTAAAATGAGGTCATACTGGAGTAAAAACAAAAAAAAACACCGCCATCAAGTCCATTCTGACTCATAGGGACCCTATAGGACAGAGTAGAACTGCCCCATAGAGTTTCTAAGGAGTGGCTGGTGGATTCGAACTGCTGACTTTTTGGTTAGGAGCCGAGCTCTTAACTACTGAGCCACCAGGACACCTTACTGAAGTAAGTTGGGGCCTAATACAACTTGAGTGATGTCATTATAAAAGAGAAGAGACACAGAAAGACAAAGGAAGAATGGCCATATGAATATGCACCTACAAGCCAAGGAATACCTGGGGCCATCAGAAGCTTGGAAAGAAAAGAAAGATTCTTCCTCTAGAAACTTTGGAGGTAGCCTGGTCCAGACTGCAGGGTAATTTGGAATTCTAATATCTAGAACTGTGAGACAATAAATTTCTGCTCTTTTAAGTCACCAAGTCTGCGATATTTTGTTGTAGCAGTCCTGGGAAACTAATATATCAGGTATATTTTAAATGCATTTTTGATGTGGTGTTTGCTGTTGTTTAGATTTAAATTGTGAAGAAACGGTTACTGTCTCAAAAAAAAAAAAAATTGAAGAACCTTAAAAAATGTATTTCCAATAAGCCAAGCCAAACCAAACTCTTTGCTGTCGAATCAATTCCGACTTGTAGCAACCCTACAGGACAGAGTAGAATTGCCTCATAGGGTTTCTAAGGAGCAGCTGGTGGATTTGAACTGCTGACCTTTTGGTTAGCAGCCAAGCTCTTAACCACCGTGCAAATAATGAGCTTAATTTTAGCTCAGACCTCAAGTTTAGAACCTGATTTGCTCCCAGCTTGCAAACCTTCTCTTAATGCTGATTTTGAAGAACAAAACATATAAAGAAGAAAGCCTGCTAATATGGGAAGAAAACTATTTCCTCTTAGCCAAAAGTAGGGATTTATAGAGTTTATTGGACAAGAGGAGGACAATTCTTATTAAAATATTGTGTTAAATACACTAGGTTTTTAAAATATATATATACTGAAAATATCCAAAGATACAAAAATTATTCAGATTTTAAAAATGAGTGTTCCAGCACAGGCCCGTACTTGGTTGGGGCTCGTTTTTGTTTGTTTTTATCATGGATAATACTCCATAATAGAACAGGTTAGTTTCAGTTCTCTTGGCCACTGACTTTTCAGTAATTGCTTAGTCAAGCGGGTAATGAAAATGAGAACAAAACCCCAGAACATGTCATGCTTATACAATGTTAGATGTTTAATATTTTTTGCCCAGTTAAAGCTACAGTCCGTTTCAACTTCCCTAACTTCAGTGCCTATATAGATTTACCCACAGGCACACTTTTCCTTTTGTCTGAAGGCTGTCATACACCCCATTCACACATTGCCAGTATCATCATCTAGAGCCTACTTAAGAGCATCAGACTCTGGACAAATACTTTCTATAAATGTGTATCGTCCTATTATGCAAGAACAAAGAAGAGAATATTTGTTCGACCCATGTAAGTGTGGTGACGATATATGAAATACAAGTTTATGTGAGAGGTTTTCTAGATCTATTTAATCTTAAATAGAATTTCCTTATTAAACCATATATTTTGATTGCATATCACTTTTTTTTCTGGTATATATATTATAGCAACAAAGAAATCATTTGTGAAACCGTTAATAGTTTGAAACGTATTTATAATAACTGCCTTTTTAAGAAGGAGCTCATATGTACTTGTGCTGAGAAGAAAAAATGTCTATTCCCATTAAGGATCACGTAAAAGTCAACAAATTCTCACCTTCCGTGAGGAAGACGAGGGTTCGCTTTCCAGCCAATGCACCTTATGCGCAGCCACCATCCGTCTGTCAGTGAAGGCTTAAAAGTTGCTATGATGCTAAACAGTTCTCAGTGGAGCTTCCAGGATAAGATGGACTAGGAAGTCAGGTCTGGCTGTCTACCCCAAATCAGCCAATGAAAACCCTATGGATCACAGCTGTCCTGTCCTCAGCCAATCGTGGGGATGGCTCAGGACTGGGCAGCATTTAGTTGCACTGTGCATGTGGTCACCATGAACCGGGGCTGACTCGATGGCAGCTAACAACAACAAAAGTCAATAACATTTTCAAAAATGAAATTGTTAATAGGCAAAAATGATTAATTTTGTTCATGTACCTCGTTATATTCATGAAATGCAATGAAAATAATGAAGAAAGGGATGTCCATTGGGGGATATCATCTTTAATAGTCTCAAAGGTACCTGCACATGCATACTATCCAGATAGGTAGAGAAAAATTGAAGTCAGAATCATATTATCTTGAAAAGTATGGAAGATATCAGAATGAGGGCAGCCAATGTTTCCAATAAGTCACATAAAACAGTAATAGATCAGAAGTTGTATATTTGTATAGCAGCTTAAAGTATGCATATCAATATATTACACATTATTTGACTTGATTTACGTAGTAACCTAGAAGAGAGACAAAGGCAAGTATTTTTAGAGGCTGAAGAAGAAAGTCATGTATTAAATTATTGGAGATAAAAAATTTAGTTGAGGTGTGTCAAACAACTGTATGTCTGTTTCAAATCCTCTCAATCTTTTTTGCTTTGGCCATGCAGGCCTTGTGCAGACATTATCTGAGTACCTAGACTCAGATGCACTGTGTCTTTAATTTTATGGTCCAAGGATTCTGTGCCGCTGCGGCATAGCCCGAAAATGCCAGTGCTCCTCAGGCTCCCCTAGACTATAACAGCTTCTCAGTCTTTTGTTCTTTTTAATATCCTTAATAGTTTTGAGTAGTACTGGTTAAGTATTTTGTAGAATGTCCCTCAGCTGTTATTTTCTGAAGTTTTTCTCATCATGTCATATCAAGAGTACATCTATCAACATGACTTGTCACCATTGATGTTGACTTTGATCATCTTGTTGAGGAAGTGTTTGCCAGGTATCTCCACTTTAAAGTTACTGCCTCTAGCCCACTCCTTGCCCTAATGTACTCTTTGGAAAGAAGTCATTATGCATAGTGCACACTTACAGGTTGGAGAGTTACTCTCCACCTCTTTGAGGGTCGAGTATCCAAATAAATTATTTGGAATTCTTCTGCATAGGAGATTTGTCTGTTCTCCTCAATTTTCTTATTTATTTAATCATGTATTTGTATCAGAATGGATATATACTTTATACTTTGGATTATATTTCAGTGCTATGTTATCTATTTTTTGGCTCAAATCTTTCTGGTTTTGGTAATTGAGAGTTCATTCAGATGGATTATTTTACCATTTGACACAATTATTTATGGATTTTTGAACACTTCTTCACTTTCTAGTACTACAGAACACTCCAGACTCATCTTGTATATTCCCTGCTCCAGGCCTGCTGTTGTTGTTGTGTGCCATCAAGTCAACTTTCGACTCATAGTGATCCCATTTGACAGAGCAGATCTGTCCCATATGGTTTTCTACACTGTGAGCTTTACAGGAGCAGATTGACAAGTCCTTCTCCCATGGAGTCACTGGGTGGGTTCTAACTGCCAACCTTTCAGTTTTCAGCTGAATGCTTAATTGTTGGGTCAGCAGACCCCAGCCCTGTTGTTGTTATCTGCCATCCAGTAGATTCTGATACATAGCAATCCTGTAGGACAGAATAGAACTGCCCAATAAGGCTTCCCAGGCTGTAATCTTTATGGGAGCAGATAACCTGCTCTTTTCTCCTGCAGAGCCACTGGATGGGCTTAAAGCTTTGACCTTTTAGTTAGCAGCCAAGAGCTTAACCATTGGTACACCAGAGCTTTTTGCCCCAGCCCTAGAATCAGCTATGTCTCCAAGGAGCCCTAGTTCCTTTTATTGGGAAAATGGTATTAGAAAACAGGATCTGGTTGCCAGTTGCATTCGTTACTACAGGGGTGTCATTTTTTCTAGGTCTTCTCCATTGGTAGCACAAGGATATTGTTATGGATTGAATTGTGTCCCCCTAAAATGTGTGTCAACTTGGCTAGTCCATGATTTCCAGTATTGTGTGATTGTCCACCATTTTGTCATCTGATGTGATTTTCCTACATGTTGTAAATCCTACCTCTATGATGTTAATGAAGTGGGATTAGCTGCAGTTATGTTAATGAGACAGGACTCAACCTATAAGATTAGGTTGTGTTTTAAGTCTCTCTTTTTTTTTTTTTTTTGAGATATAAAAGAAAAGTGAGCAGAGAGACAGGGGGACCTCATCCCGTCAAGAAACCAGTGCCAGGAGAAGAGAGTGCCCTTTGGACCTGGGGTCCCTGTGCTGAGAAACTGCTAGTCTAAGAAAAGATTGAATACAAGAATCTTCCTCCAGAGCTAACAGAGAGAGGAAGCCTTTCTCTGGAGCTGGCTCCCTGAATTTGGACTTCTAGCCTACTAGACTGTGAGAGAATAAATTTCTCTTTGTTGAAGCCATCCACTTGTGGTATTTCTGTTATAGGAGCACTAGATAACTAAAACGGAGGTTTCTGTATGTATTCAAAGATCTATAAATATTTATACATGCATCTATCTATATCTATATGAAGCTGAGCATGAGTTCATACTTATGTCCCACTCAAACCCACAACCATATGGATTATCCTATCCTTCCTCTTTATTTATTTGTAATTACCAACTCCTACAGTGAGCAAACTGGCACCCACCATCCTTACTTAATTTTTCATTTATAGTATAGTGGCTTCAGATTTGTTAACTCATACCCTCGGGGGAAACAACTTTACCAACTAGACTACAGTGCTTATGTACAGTTCACTTAGTTCTTAGTCTTACACTTTTCATGAACTTACAAAGTTGGTTAAATTAGCACACTTTTTTTCACCTCCTCCATCCATGTTTTTGTGTCGTTTGATAGTTCGTTCTTTTTTATTGCTGAATAATTCCCCATTATACGTTTTTATCACCTTTTTTTAATCCATTCACTTATCTAAGCACTACTTGGTTGCTTCCAGTTTTGGTCAATTATGAATATAGATGTTATAAAAATAAGCACACAGGTTTTGTGTTTACATAAATTTTCAAATCAATTGGCTAAATACCTAGGAGAATGTCTGGTATATATTATGGTAAGATTATATTTAGCTTCGACCCAGGTTTTGAATAGCTCGGAGTGAGGACTACAATCTCATAAAAACAATAATTGCCCCATCTAAAATGCCAATAGCGCTTTCATTGACAAATAATTTGTAAACATTCAATTTCTTTTTGAATATTGATTTCATAAGCTGTTGTCTCTAGAACTCTCCAAAGTTATAAAAATTGTATCATTTTGGTCATATACGTATTGTTCATCTATAAGATTGAAAGGAGTCCCTGGGTAGGAGAAACAGTTAAGTGTTCAACTACTAATAAAAAGGTAAGCAATTAGAATCCAACCATAGGCTCCTCGGAAGAAGGTCCTGGCAAAAGCATACGTTCTGAAACTGAATCTAAACAGCGGTTTTAAAATCATCTGTTACAAAAGGAGAGGTTTTTTTTTTTGTGCTTTTGTGCTGCTGATCATAGTGACCAGAAGCATGTGCTTACTGAGGCACAGCAATGTCTCTTAGGAAAAGAAACATCTGTGACATGAATTCCAAAACATTTTGAAAAATTGTACTTTTTTTGCTGAAACCATGTTGTTCAACACTTTGTTTTTTATCATTTTGATATACAACTTCTTAGCTTACACAGTGTCAGCCAGCGGGAAATTAACGTACACCTGAATCTGTCTTTTATTCTGTTTTCAGCCTTGAGGAAGAGTTGAACAAGGGTTTTCCTTCTACATGAATGAAAGAATCGCATGTAAAATACATTTTATTTATTTCTAACATGCAGTCTATTAATCAAACTAGAGTTCTAAGTTATTTTCTGTTTAGTCAATGCATAGCCACAGCCTTTCAGATTTTCATTTCACTCCACATAGTGCTATTCCATTTTACCCAAGTCTAATTTATAATTTGCTCCTCGTTTTAGAATTCTATTTCCTATTTTACCTATTTTTCCCAGTGACTGTACTGTTGCCAAGAAGTCATAACTTTAGTTCTCCAGAGTTCATTTTATCTGCTAAAAAATGTGTCTCTCAACATCTCCTATAGTGTACAGTCTTTTCTCCTCTAAGATATATCTGTAAGCAAGTCAACTCAGTTTCAATCTGAAAGCTTCTAAGCAAGTCTCTGTGATGGTGAATAACTCAGTAATTGAAGATAAACTCGAGAAAATCTTTGAATTTGGACTCTATATTGTCCAAATTCAATTTTTTTTTTTATTGTCACTATCTTTAGACAAAACTACAGCACACACAGGTAAATATGTAGCAAAAATACAATTTTTTTCCTCACAATTTTGTGTATAGGGGAAAAATTTTGCATAGTAAGATGGAGTTTATTGATTTTTATGTTTATGTTAAATTATTTTTTCTCTTAATTTCTCATAAACAAATCAATTTATAGTATACCTGAATTGCATCATATGTCAGATATGAATTAACTAGAAATAACTCCGAAGGAAATAATGAAATTCAATATATAATAATAATAATAAAAATTTCAGCAGCTGCTAAAACATCACTGCTTATTTTCACTGATGAAGATACAAAACAGAAACAAAACAAAACAAAGCCTTTGCTGTCTAGTCAATTCTGACTCACGGTGACCCTAAGCCTCTTGGGTCATTGCAACAGGCTTTGGGTTAGCAGCATTACCTCTTATCCACTCCGCCACCAGGGTTACCTACAGATGATAAAAACAAAAACAAAACAAACCCATTGTCATCGAGTAGATTCCGACTCATGGTGACCCTACAGGACAGAGTAGAACTGCCCCGTGGAGTGTCCAAGGAGCGTGTCGTGGATTTGAAAGGCTGATGCTTTGGTTAGTAGCCATAGCATTTAACCACTACACCACTGGTGACTCTAAATTTACTACTACAATACCAACCCTACTTAACCATAATTTATTTTCAGATACAGATTATTTACCTTTAATATAAAATTATTAAAATATTTTGAGTGATTAAAAATTAATAAACGCTTTAATAGGTGATTATATGTTTTATTTTCACAGTATTCTAAACCTTAATTTAACATAATCATCTTTTAGTTGCCCTCAATCATTATTAATTAAGATCAAGGAAATTATTATTTTTATTCCAAATTGAACAATACTCAAGTGATCATTAAAATATTTAAGTTTGAATAATATTAATATTACATAAAGTGACTGGAAAAAGAAAATATAAAATCAAAATAACTGGTGATATGTGACAAGTAAATAAAATTGCAGTATCTGATAATCTTAATTTTCTCATTATAAATAGTATCTGATAGTACAATTGTACAAAATGGACAATCCTGACAATAACTGTTAATATTTTTAGATTACATAACTCTTCAAATATAATCTTCTACCATGACAATTAAAATACATAGTTTGAGTTCAGGAAATTCTATTCTAAACAAAAAGAAATTTTTACATGTATCCTTTTAATTCAGAACAACATTTAGTTTTAAGTAAGATTTGAAGGAAATCTGAAATGATGAGCAAATATAGAAAGATGTTGAAAAAAATGAAAAGCAATATTTGAGAAAGACCCAGAAGCATGAAAATAATGATGGTGTCCATGTACAGGAAAGCAGAAGACAATTGGAACATGTTAAATGTGGGTCAGATTGTAAACGTAAAAACATAATAGCCAGGTTAGGATAACACTGTGGAAGGCCATGTTATTATTCTAGAAGCTTTAAACAGTTAGCAATTATGTCTACATTTATATTTGTTTATGTTTATAAACTATATTTAGGTGTGCAATACATATTGATTTTTTTCTTAATATGGAGTGAGTAAAGAGTCTAAGTTCTCCCCTTATGCAAATTAAGTTCCCATTTTTCCAGTACAGTTCAATAAAAATATTTTTCTCTCCCTTGAATTACTTTGGCACCTTCATCAAAAATCATTTTCCCGAGGCAGAGCCAAGATGGCGGAATAGACAGATGCTTCCGTCGAGCCCTCTTTACAACAAAGACCCAAAAAAACAAGAGAAACAAATATATTTGTGACAAGCTGGGAACCCTGAGCGTCAAAGGCAAGCTTAGACAACAAGCTGAGGGGCAGGGGAAGGAAGAGACTGTTCAGAAGCGGAGAGGAGTTACCAGACCTGAATTGCAGAGAGCGCTCAGGCACCATTCCCGGTGTGGCAGCTGGGTCGGCGGGCTGGCACTAGCATTCAGCTGCAATTTCCTCAGGGAGAAGCAGCCAGCCACACAGCCCAGTCACACCTCCGAAACCTGAGGAGAAGGGCGCTCTCCGCAAAAGCTAAGTACTTGCTTATATTTTTCCACGCCCCCGCCCCCCCCATGAAAAAACCCACCTTCAGCGGCTGAACGCCTAGGCCTGAGATAGACCCTGGTGAGCACCTGGAGCTGTCCTCCCGGCCTTGGGGAAGGAAAAAATTTGCAACTGGGGGGAAAAGATAGTTTGCTAGCTCCATTAACTGGGGGGAGCTCAGGACAGAAGCAGCTCATGTCCAGGCATAAACAGTCCATGGACCTTGAGCACCTTTCCCTTCTGCATGGACCTGTGTGGGTCTATTTTGGGAGAATAGGCCCTTGTTGGCATACTCCAACCATTTCAGCAGTGCGGTGGAGAGGTGGGTGTTTGACGATTAACATTGCCTATTAAACAAGGTCCTCACCTACCCACAACAGGGACCTAAGGACTGGTGGCTCCGCTTGGGTCCCCCAGACACCTGCGACAGGGGCCCATGGATAACTGATACCTCCCAGTCCTTACAACAAAATCTTTGGTTGCCCATGGTCTCTCTGCAGAGCCCACCCACCAGCATGCTCTAGGGAACAGAGACATGGGCTCCTCAGAGACACTTGGGGGTAGGTTCTTAGCCCCCTGCCTTGTCCAGAGCATGACCCACTGCTGCAATCAGATACGGGTATATAGGCTGATCACCCCTGCCCCTCTAAGACTGTAGGACAGAGCCTGTACCACACGCTTGGTATCAGCTACCTGGAAACCTGAACTCAATTCATACAAGAAAACTGAATGGACTCCTAGACTGATATACCTGATAACAGCTCTAACCAGCTCGGGACAGGACACCAAAGCTTCAAAGGTGAAAATAATCAAGTTAGCTCACTCAACCAACCCATGGGGGTATACCAAAACAAAACAAAGCAAGCAGCTACAACACAGTAAGCAAGCATAAACTAAACACAATAACTTATAGATGGCTCGGAGACAGTCAATATCAAGTCACATAAAGAAACAGACCATGATCACCTCAACAGACTCTCAAAACAAAGAATCCAGGGATCTTCTAGATAAAAGTGAATTCTTGGAATTGCCAGAAGCAGAATACAAAAGTTTAATACACAGAACCCTTTAAGACATCAGGAAGGAGATGAGGCAATGCACAGAACAAGCCAAGGAACACACTAATAAAGCAACTGAAGAACTCAGAAAGATTATTCAGGAACATAATGAAAAGTTTAATAAGTTGGAAAAATCCATAGAAAGCAATCAGAAATTCAGAAGATTAACAATAAAAGTACAGAGTTAGATAACTCAACAGAAAGTCAGAGGAGCAGAATTGAGCAAGTAGAAGCCAGAATTTCTGAACTCAAAGATAAATCACTGGGCACTAATATATTTGAAGAAAAATCAGATAAAAGAATTTAAAAAAATGAAGAAACCTTAAGAATCACTTGGGACTGTATCAAGAGAAACAACCTACGAGTGATTGGAGTACCAGAACAGGGAGGGATAACAGAAAACACAGAGAAAATTGTTGAGGATTTGTTGGCAGAAAACTTCCCTGATATTGTGAAAGATGAGAAGATATCTATCCAAGATGCTCATCGAACTCCACATAAGGTAGAACTTAAAAAAAAAGTCACCAAGACATATTATAATCAAGCTTGCCAAAACCAAAGATAAAAAGACAATTATAAGAGCAGCGAGGGATAAAAGAAAAGTCACCTACAAGGGGGAACCAATAAGAATAAGCTTGGAATACTTGGCAGAAACCATGCAGGCAAGAAGGCAATGGGATGACATATTTAAAAAATTGAACAAAAAAATTGTCTGCCAAGAATCATATAAGCATCAAAACTGTCTCTTAAATATGAAGGTGAAATTAAGACATTTCCAGATAAACACAAGTTGAGGGAATTCATAAAAACCAAAACAAAACTACAAGAAATACTAAAGGGAGTTCTTTGGTTAGAAAATCAATAATATCACGTATCAACCCAAGACTAGAGCACTGGGCAGAGCAACCAGAAGTCAACCCAGACAGGGAAATCCAAAAAAAAAAAAAAAAGACAAAGCAAGATTAAAAAAAAAAAAAAAAGCCCAACATAGGGTAACAGCAATGTTGTTATATAAAAGAAGATAACATTAAAATAATAAAGAGGGACTAAGAATTGTAATCACACACCTTCCATATGCACAGGAAGATACAGTGATACAAAGAAATAAAAGTTAGAAATAAATTTAGAAAAATAGGGGTAAATAATAAGGTAACCACAAAGGAGACAAACTATCCTACTCATCAGAATAAAATACAAGGGAAAAATACAGACTCGGCAGAAAGAAAATCAACAACAACAAATATGGGGAAAGGACAATATATAAAGAAAATCTACTCAACACATAAAATCAAGTGGGAAAAGGAAGCTGTCAACACACAAAAAAAGACATCAAAATGATAGCACTAAATTCATACCTATCAATAATTACCCTGAATGTAAATGGACTAAATGCACCAATAAAGAGAAAGAGAGTGGCAGAATGGATTAAAAAACAAGATCCGTCTATGTGCTGCGTACAAGAGACACACCTTAGACAATGAGACACAAACTAAAACTCAAAGGATAGAAAAAATATATATCAAGCAAACAACAATCAAGAAAGAGCAGGACTGGATATATTAATTTCTGACAAAATAGACTTTAAAGTGAACTCCATCAGAAAGGATAAGGAAGGACACTATATAATGATTAAAGGGACAATACACCAAGAAGATATAACCATATTAAATATTTGTGCACCCAGTGATAGGGCTGCAAGATACATAAAACAAACTCTATCAGCTTTGAAAAGTGAGATAGACAGCTCCACAATAATAGTAGGAGACTTCAACACACCACTTTCGGGGAAGGACAGGACATCCAGAAAGAAGCTCAATAAAGACATGGAAGATCTAAATGCCACAATTAACCACCTTGACCTCGTAGACATATACAGAACACTGCACCCAACAGCAACCAACTATACTTTCTTTTCTAGTGCACATGGAACATTCTCTAGAATAGGCCACATATTAGGTCATAAAGCAAGCGTTAGCAGAATCCAAAACATTAAAATATTACAAAGCGCCTTCTCTGACCATAAGGCCATAAAAGTGGAAATCAATAACAGGAAAAGCAGGGAAAAGAAATCAAACACTTGGAAACTGAACAATAACCTGCTCAAAAAAGACTGGATTATAGAAGACATTAAGGACGGAATAAAGAAATTCATAGAATCCAATGAGAATGAAAACACTTGCTATCAGAACCTTTGGGACACAGCAAAAGCGGTGCTCAGAGGCCAATTTATATCAATAAATGCACACAGTCAAAAAGAAGAAAGGGCCAAAATCAAAGAACTAGCCCTACAACTTGAACAAATAGAAAGAGAGCAACGAAAGAAACCAACAGGCACCAGGGGAAAACAAATAATAAAAATTAGAGCTGAGCTAAATGAAACAGAAAACAGAAAAACAATTGAAAGAATTAACAAGACCAAAAGCTGTTTTTTTAAAAATCTCAACAAAATTAATAAACCATTGGCAAACTGACAAAAGAAAAACAGGTGAGGAAGCAAATAACCCAAATAAGAAATGAGATGGATGATATTTACAACAGACCCAGCTGAAATTAAAAGAATCATATCAGATTACTATGAAAAGCTATACTCAAACAAATTTGAAAACCAAGAAGAAACGGATGAATTCCTAGAAACGCACTACCTTCCTAAACTAACACAAACAGAGGTAGAACAACTACATAGACCCATAACAAAAGAAGAGATTGAAAATGTTAAAAAAAAAAAAAAAACTCCCAACAAAAAAGAGCCCTGGTCCAGACAGCTTCACTGCAAAGTTCTACCAAACTTTCAGAGAAGAGTTAACACCACTGCTACTAAAGGTATATTTCAGGGCATAGAAAAGGACGGAATAATACCAAATTCATTCTATGAAGCCACCATATCCCTGATACCAAAACCAGGTAAAGACACCCCAGGGAAAGAAAATTATAGACATATATCCCTGAATGTAGATGCAAAAATCTTGAACAAAATTCTAGCCAATAGAATTCAACAACATATCCAAAAAATAATTCACCATGACCAAGTGGGATTCATACCAGGTATGCAGGGATGGTTCAACATTAGAAAAACAATTAATGTAATCCACCACATAAATAAAACAAAAGACAAGAATCAAAGGATTTTATCAATCGATGCAGAAAAGGCATTTGACGAAGTTCAACACTCATTCATGATAAAAACTCTCAGCAAAAGAGGAATAGAAGGAAAATTCCTCAGCATAATAAAGGGCATTTATACAAAGCCAACAGCCAACATCACCCTAAATGGAGAGAGCCTGAAAACATTCTCCCACTGAGATTGGGAACCAGACAAGGATGCCCTTTATCACCACTCTTATTCAACATTGTGCTGGAAGCCCTAGCTTCACTTAAAGCACAATAAAAATTAAAAAAAAAAAATCATTTTACCACATGTTCATGGATCCACTTCTGTGTTCTCTATTGTGTGCCACTGATCTATAGTCTCACATCGCTGTCACATGGTCTTGGTTAATGTAGCATTACAGAAATTTTTGAAATAAGGTAGAAATATTCTCTAATGTTTTTTCTTCTTTTTCAATATTGTTTGGCTCCTCTAATAATATGAAAGAAAATATAATAAATTGCAAGCTATGTTTATTTTTGAGGTTTGTAATACCAGGGTGACAGTATTTTCCATACTTTCAACTTTCATGATCCAGTGATCAGAAATATTGTTTTCATCTACCTGCTGACAATAAAGCAGATTGTGAAAGGTATGCATACAAATATAATGCACTTTTATATTCACATAATTTATTTTCTCTGACCAAATTTTTGAAAAGGAGATAAGTTTAGGAATAATTTATAACTGTTTCATGTAAGAAAGTATAAAATTTCAAGAGAAGTATCAATAAAATTGTACTTATTAATGAGCAGCACATTTTTTCAAAGGGTAAATTTGAGTGTAGTCTAAGGAGAGAAGCCCTCTGGAAAAGAATGCTAAAATAAGACCTTAGGATCCTTAGAGATATACGTCTGTTTTAGTCCTATCACCTAGACAGAATTTGATGGGTTGCATACAACATTATTCACTACAAAGAAATAAAAATCTCCTTTTCAGCTTTATTTCACCCACCCATTGTATTCCTAAAATAATTTTTTATCTCCCCAAATTTTAAATAAACTGAGAATAATTATAACACATTTGTGGTTAGTGTTCAGATGAATTATATCTTACACAAACACCCTTCCTCCACCCTCCTGAGTACAACGTCCCTAGAGATAACCCTGAAGGATTCTGGGCCTCAGATATTCAAGTATCAAAGACAAACTCCTGGTGTTTTACAAATGTATCCAGGCCACCCTGTCTTTACAAGATAAAATTTTGTTTCTGCTTTGATTTGGACTATGAAAACTCAATTTAATATTTTACTTGTGATAGATTTAATTATGGCATACAACTGAACCCTGATCACCTATGTAGAGGCAATGTAATCAAATTTGTTGAATTGTACTAATATTCTTGTTTTGCAAACTGTGCATTACTATTAGAGAAATATTATTTATCACCACGGGCACTCATTTTCTTTGAATTTAGAATGGCCATTTGCCCAGCTGGAGCTCCATTTTGCATTTTAAAATACCTTGATTTAATAAGATTTCATGTAGCAACATTTCTTGACTGATTTTTAAATGCAAATATTAAGTTTCAAAGGATTATTTTCTAGCCTTTAGAATATCGGTAGAAAGCTGTATAACATATTACAGTTTCACATGTGGGAACTGCTGAAAGTCAGCTCAAAAACATTTATTTAGTAAATAATTGTTTGTTTTGAGTAGGAGCTTCTGCTAATCTCTCCTTAATGCACAATGTTAGTAATGTTACATTTTCAGGTCATCTGTCACCGTTAGGAGCTTTCAATTTTAAAAAATGTGTTTCTACATATATAGTTGTGATAATCCACACTTAAACATTAAAGTAAAATAGATATCCTCCAATTACAGTCCATTGAAAATTACTAAAAGATGTTATTCTTTTGTGAAGTTGTCCATTAAAATTAAAAGAATTTATAGGCAGTATATTGCCAGCGGAAACCCTGGCGGCATAGTGGTTAAGTTCTACGGCTGCTAACCGAAGGGTCGGCAGTTCAAATCCTCCAGGCGCTCCTTGGAAACTCTATGGGGCAGTTCTACTCTGTCCTACAGGATCGCTATGAGTCGGAATCGACTCCACGGCACTGGGTTTAGTTTTGGTTTGGTGTATTGCCAACACACAAATGAATTCTGAAATAAAATTGAACAGTTTCTAAAAATCACAATAATTATCATGCCATTGTGGAAACTCACAGAAAACATTATAATTATTGCAATGTTGTAGTGATTTGTTGGTTTCAAGTTGCTTCTTTTCCTCTGAAGAAATTAAAATTGCTCACTAGGGAAACCCTTAAAATATCCTTCATGCTTTCATAATAGTAGGAAACCCTGGTGGCATAGTGGCTAAGTGCTACAGCTGCTAACCGAAAGGTTGGTAGTTCAAACCCAGCACGCGCTCCATGGAAACTCAGTGGGGCAGTTCTCCTCTGTCCTCCAGGGTCCTATGACTCAGAATTGACTCGACAGCAACTGGTTTGGTTTTTTCCTGGTGTTCATAGTAGTAATGCTGCCTTTATTTATTGCCACATTAGATGATTATGTGTCCTGTATGGGTGTTGAGGCAACCTTTTGGACACTTAGTCAATAATTGCTGGCAGTATGGCTAACGCAAATAAACATTTCAAGTAAAATCACTGTGAAATTAACTGATGTAAACATTGCTAATTAAAATTAAATGGAAATATTTCATTGTGACAATGATTTTTGAAAATTACTTAAATATATATTAGGTAATTTCTTTTGACACAATTAAACCAGTAAGTTATCTCCTAGAAATTCAGTGATGATACTTTCTTAATCACTGTATATATATATATATATCCTCATATATATATGGCTCAAGTGGATGCTTATTTTATTTTTCAAGAGTGAATAGATGAGGAATTTAATCAGTGTCACTGATCATTATGTCTAGAAGTTGTGGAATGGGAGCCATTATTTTCACCAAAAATAATATTAAAAAAAAATTGAGAAGGATATATAAGTTTCAGGAAGTAGAAAAATGTTTTGTTAAGTAGGCATATTATCTTTTTTTTTTTTTTAATGTAGTTTTAAGTCATTCAATGCTTCTTTCATCAGGAGAAATCTCATACAATCCAGACATACATGTCTGTAAATAAATACATAGGCAGTAAGCATTTAGTAACAAATCATCAAAATCTTTGCTATATTTTATATTTCAATTAATGTAATTATCTACCTTTGCTCATGTTTTTAGAATAAGTAAATTGCGTATGTTTATTTTATGAAGGAAAAGGAGAAAAACAAATGGCATGTTTTCAACTCTTATTTTTTCTTTTTATCACATACTAGTTAATCACAAGTGTTTTTAATCATCACCTTCAAGTCAGATTCACTATTTAATTGAGTCTAATGATTTCAATATTGAAGTAAATTAGATAGCTACGGACACATCACATACTCGAGATTTAGTCATCTAGTATGTAATCAAATTAAATATACGAAGATGCTAAGACTTTTTTTTAAATTTTTACAAGTAGACTTTTTTTGATTGCTAAAAACCAATTTCTCCTTATGTCTCATATTGTAGCAGTGGAGAAAAATGACTAAGTCAATTTATTAGCTAACGTTATAAAGCATCCTCGGTGGCAAAGTGATTAAGAGTTCAAGCTGCTAACCAAGTAGTCGGCAGTTCAAATTTACCTGTCGCTCTGTGGAAACTCTTTGGGGCAATTCTACTCTGTCCTGTAAGGTCTCTTTGAGTTGGAATTGACTTAACGGCAAGAGGTTTATTATTACCATTATTATTATTAAAATAAAGAAAGAAATAAATTACTTTTGGGAATACAATAGGGATTTTTGCCCTTACATATCAACAAATAGGGCATAATTCTCTATGGAACATAATAATGGGATGAATAATTGCTAGGAACGAGGTAAGTATAGATGACAAAAGAGATTTTGGTTTCTTCATTACATGTGTTGCTCTTGGTTCTTGCTGAAGTAAGAAATTGAAATTATATTTGAGGCAGTTAGGCAACAGGATTACTTCACTAGTTGACAAATCTTAAAAATACAAAAAAACAAACCCATTATCATCCAGTCAACCGTAGATGTTTCACTTTGTCTTTTCATTCTGTTGCTTAATCTCAAATGCCTTTACTTTGTGCAGTTTATTCCTCTATGTTCGACTATATTCTTTTTTTAAAATAATTTTTATTGTGCTTTAAGTGAAAGTTTACAAATCAAGTAGGTCTCTCACATAGAAACTTATATACACTTTACTACATTCTCCCATTTGCTCTCCCCCTAATGTGTCAGCCCGCTCCCTCCTTCCAGTCTATCCTTTCGTGACAGTTTTGCCAGTTTCTAACCCCTCTACCCTCCCATCTACCCTCTAGGCAGGAGATGCCAACACAGTCTCAAGTGTCTACCTGTTACAAGTAGCTCACTCCTCATCACAATCTCTCTCCAGCCCATTGTCCAGTCCAATCCATGTCTAATGAGATGTCTTTCGGAATGGTTCCTGTCCTGGGCCAACAGAAGGTTTGGGGACCATGACCTCCAGGATTCTTCTAGTCTCAGTCAGACCATTAAGTCTGGTCTTTTTATGAGAATTTGGGGTCTGCATCCCACTGACCTCCTGCTCCCTCAGGGGTTCCCTGTTGTGCTCCCTGTCAGGGCAGTCATCGGTTGTGGCCGGGCACCATCTACCTCTTCTGGTCGCAGGATGATGTAAGTCTCTAGTTCATGTGGCCCTTTCTTTCTCTTGGACTCATAATTATCTTGTGACCATGGTGTTTTTCATTCTCCTTTGATCCAGGCGGGTTGAGATCAATTGATTCAAGATGGCCACTTGTTAGCATTTAGACTCCAGATGCCACACTTCAAAGTGGGATGCAGAATGTTTTCTTAATAGAATTTATTTTGCCAATTGACTTAGAGGTCCCCTGAAGCCATAGTCCCCAAACCCTTGCCCTTGTTCCGCTGACCTTTGAAGCATTCAGTTTATTCAGGAAACTTCTTTGCTTTTAGTCCAGTCCAGATGAGCTGACCTTCCCTGTATTGAGTGTCATCCTTCCCTTCACCTAAAGTATTTCTTATCTACTATCTAATCAGTCAATACCCCTCTCCCACCCTTCCTCCCGCCTCCCTCTCGTAACAACAAAAGAATGTGTTCTTCTCAGTTTAAACTACTTCTCAAGATCTTATAATAGTGGTCTTATACAATATTTGTGCTTTTGCAGCTGACTAATTTCACTCAGCATAATGCCTTCCAGGTTCTTCCATGTTATGAAATGTTTCACAGATTCCTCACTGTTCTTTATTGATGCAAAGTATTCCATTGTGTGAATATACCATAATTTATTTATCCATTCATCCGTTGATGGGCACCGTGGTTGCTTCCATCTTTTTGCTATTGTAAACAGTGCTGCAATAAACATGGGTGTGCATATATCTGTTCGTGTAAAGGCTCTTATTTCTCTAGGATATATTCCGAGGAGAGGAATTTCTGGGTTGTATGGTAGTTCTATTTCTAACTTTTTAAGGAAACGCCAGGTCTATTTCCAGAGTGGTTGTACCATTTTACATTCCCACCAGCAGTGTATAAGAGTTCCAATCTCTCCGCAGCCTCTCCAACATTTATTCTTTTGTGTTTTTTGGATTAATGCCAGCCTTGTTGGAGTGAGATGGAATCTCATCGTAGTTTTAATTTGCATTTCTCTCTTTTTTTTTATTTTAATGGCTAATGATTGAGAGCATTTTCTCATGTATCTGTTAGCCTCCTCAATATCTTCTTTTGTGAAGTGCATATTCATATCCTTTGCCCAATTTTTAATTGGGTCGTGGTCTTTTTGTGTTTGAGTTTTAACAGAATCAAATAGATTTTAGAGATCAGGCACTGGTCGGAGATATTATAGCTGAAAGTTCTTTCCCAATCTGTAGGTGATCTTTTTACTCTTTTGGTGAAGTCTTTAGATGAGCATAGGTGTTTGATTTTTAGGAGCTCCCCAGTTATCTGGTTTCTCTTCATCATTTTTACTAATGTTTTGTATTCCGTTTATGCCTTGCATTAAGGCTCCTAACATTGTCCCTATTTTTTCTTCCATGATCTTTATTGTTTTAGTCTTTATGTTTAGGTCTTTGATCTGCTTGGAGTTAGTTTTTGTGCATGGTATGAGGTTTCATTTTTTTGCAAATAGATATCCAGTTATGCCAGCACCATTTGTTAAAAAGACTCTGTTTTCCCCAATTAACTGACACTGGGCCTTTGTCAAATATCAGCTGCTCATATGTGGATGGATTTATAGCTGGGTTCTCAATTCTGTTCCATTGGTCTATGTGCCTGTTGTTGTACCAGTACCAGGCTGTTTTGACTACTGCGTCTGTATAATAGGTTCTGAAATCAGGTAGAGTGAGGCCTCCCACTTTATTCTTCTTTTTCAGTAATGCTTTACTTATCCAAGGCTTCTTTCCCTTCCGTATGAAGTTGGTGATTTGTTTCTCCATCACATTAAAAAATGTTATTCTAATTTGGATCGGAAGTGAGTTGTATATATAGATGGCTTTTTTGTTGTTGTTGTTAGTATAGACATTTTTACTATGTTAACTCTTCCTATCCATGAGCAAGGTATGTTTTTCCACTTATATAGGTCCCTTTTAGTTTCTTGCACTAGTACTTTGTAGTTTTCTTTGTATTGGTCTTGTACATCTTTGGTAAGATTTATTCCTAAGTATTTTATCTTTTGGGGGGCTACTGTGAATGATATTCATTTGGTGATTTCCTCTTCGATGTTCTTCTTGTTGATGTAGAGGAATCCAAGTGATTTTTGTGTGTTTATCTTGTAGCCTGAAACTCTGCCAAACTCTTCTATTAGTTTCAGTAGTTTTCTGGAGGATTCCTCAGGGTTTTCTGTGTATAAGATCATGTCATCTGCAAATAGAGATAATTTTACTTCCTCCTTGCCAATCCGGATGCCCTTTATTTCTTTGTCTAGCCTAATTGCTCTGGCTAGGACCTCTAGCACAATGTTGAATAAGAGCGGTGATAAAGGGCATCCTTGTCTGGTTCCCGTTCTCAAGGGGAATGCTTTCTGGCTCTCTCCATTTAGAATGCTGTTGGCTGTTGGCTTTGTATAGATGCCCTTTATTATGCTGAGGAATTTTACTTCAATTCCTATTTTGCTGACAATTTTTATCATGAATGGGTGTGGACTTTGTCAAATGCCTTTTTTGCATCAATTGATAAGATCATGTGGTTTTTGTCTTTTGTTTTATTTATATGGTGGATTACATTAATGGCTTTTCTAATATTGAACCAACCTTGCATCCAGCCAGAACCAAACCCAGTGCCGTCGCGTCGATTCCGACTCATAGGACCCTATAGGACAGAGTAGAACTGCCCCATAGAGTTTCCAAGGAGTGCCTGGCGGATTGGAACTGCCGACCCTTTGGTTAGCAGCAGTAGCACTTAACCACTATGCCACCAGTGTTTCCTTGTTTCCTTGCATACCTGGTATAAATCCTACTTGGTCGTGGTGGATCATTTTTTTGATATGTTGTTGAATTCTATTTGCTAGAAGTTTGTTGAGGATTTTTGCATCTATGTTCATGAGGGATATAGGTCTGTAATTGTCTTTTTCTTTTTTTTTTTTTTTTTGGCGTCTTTACCTGGTTTTGGTATCAGGGATATGCTGGCTTCATAGAATGAGTTAGGTAGTAGTCCATCATTTTCTATGCTTTGAAATACCTTTAGCAGTAATGGTGTTAACTCTTCTCTGAAAGTTTGGTAGAACTCTGCAGTGAAGCCGTCCGGCCAGGGCTTTTTTTTGTTGTTGTTGGGAGTTTTTTGATTACCTTTTCAATCTCTTTTTTTGTTATGGGTCTATTTAGTTGTTCTACTTCTGAATGTGTTAGTTTAGGTAGGTAGTGTTTTTCTAGGAATTCATCCATTCCTTCTAGGTTTGCAAATTTGTTAGAGTTCAATTTCTTGTAATAATCTGATATGATTCTTTTAATTTCAGTTGGGTCTGTTGTGATATGGCCCATCTCATTTCTTATTCAGGTTATTTATTTCCTTTCCTGTATTTCTTTAGTCAGTCTGGCCAATGGTTTATCAATTTTGTTAATTTTTTCAAAGAACCAGCTTTTGGCTTTGTTAATTCTTTCAATTGTTTTTCTGTTCTCTAATTCATTTAGTTCAGCTCTAATTTTTATTATTTGTTTTCTTCTGGTGCCTGATGGATTCTTTTGTTGCTCGCTTTCTATTTGTTCAAGTTGTAGGGACAGTTCTCTGGTTTTGGCTCTTTCTTCTTTTTGTATGTGTGCATTTATTGATATAAATTGACCTCTGAGCACTGCTTTCGCTGTGTCCCAGAGGTTTTGATAGGAAGTGTTTTCATTCTCGTTGCATTCTATGAATTTCTTTATTCCCTCCTTAATGTCTTCTATAATCCAATCTTTTTTGAGCAGGGTGTTGTTCAGTTTCCAAGTATTTGATTTCTTTTCTCTGATTTTTCTGTTATTGATTTCTAGTTTTATTGCCTTGTGGTCTGAGAAGATGCTTTGTAATATTTTGATGTTTTGGATTCTGCAAAGGTTTGTTTTATGATCTAATATGTGATCTATTCTAGAGAATGTTGCATGTGCACTGGAAAAAAAAGTACACTTTGCAGCTGTTGGGTGGAGTGTTCTGTATAAGTCTATGAGGTCAAGTTGGTTGATTGTAGCAATTAGATTTTCCGTGTCTCTATTGAGCTTTTTGCTGGAAGTCCTATCCTTCTCCGAAAGTGGTGTGTTGGAGTCTCCTACTATAATTGGGGAGATGTCTATCTCACGTTTCAATTCTGTTAAAATTTGTTTTATGTATCTTGCAGCCCTGTCATTCAGTGCATAAATATTTAAAATGGTTATATCTTCCTGGTCAATTGTCCCTTTAATCATTATGTAGTGTCCTTCTTTATCCTTTGCGGCGGGTTTAACTTTAAAGTCTATTTTGTCAGAAATTAATATTGCTACTCCTTACTCCTGCTCTTTTTTGATTGTTGTTTGCTTGATGTATTTTTTCTATCCTTTGAGTTTTAGTTTGTTTGTGTCTCTAAGTCTAAGGTGTGTCTCTTGTAGGCAGCATATAGACAGATAGTGTTTCTTTATCGAGTCTGAGACTCTCTGTCTCTTTATTGGTGCATTTAGTCCATTTACATTCAGCATAATTACAGATAAGTATGAGTTTAGTGCTGTCATTCTGCTGCCTTTTTGTGTGTGTTGTTGACAATTTCATTTTTCCACTTAGTTTTTTGTGCTGAGAAGTTTTTCTTTGTAAATTGTGTGTTCCTCATTTTCATAGTAGTTCAATTTATGTTTGCTGACTTGTTATGTTTTTCTTGGTTTTTATTTTGAATTATGGAATTGTTAGACCTCTTTGTGGTTACCTTAATATTTTCCCCTATTTTTCTGAGTAAAAACCTAATTTATATCATCCTCTATCATTGTTTTCCTTTCCATGTGGAAGACCTATGCCTCCTGTATTTAGTCCGCCTTTTTGATTATTGTATTCTTTTACATAATGACTTCAATGATTCCCTGTTTTGAGCATTTTTTTTTCTTTTTAAAATTAATCTTATTTTGTGTTTGTGATTGCCATATTTGAGTTGATATCAGGATGTTCTGTCCTGTGACCTTGTGTTGTGTTGGTATCTGATATTACTGATTTTCTGACCAAACAATTTCCTTTAGTAATTCTTGTAGCTTTGGTTTGGTTTTTGTAAATTCTCTAAGCTTGTGTTTATCTGTAAATGTTTTAATTTCACCTTCATATTTGAGAGAGAGTTTTGCTGGATATATGATTCTTGGCTGGCAGTTTTTCTCCTTCAGTGCTCTATATATGTCATCCCATTGGCTTCTTGCCTGCATGGTTTCTGCTGGGTAGTCTGAACTTATTCTTATTGATTCTCCTTTGTAGGAGACCTTTCTTTTATCCTTGGCTGCTTTTAAAATTTTCTCTTTATCTTTGGTTTTGGCAAGTTTGATGATAATATGCCTTGGTGATTTCCTTTTTGGATCAATCTTAAATGGGGTTCAATGAGCATCTTGGACAGATATCCTTTCGCCTTTCATGATGCCAGGGAAGTTTTCTGCCAAGAGATCTTCAACTATTCTCTCTGTATTTTCTGTTATCCCTCCCTGTTCTGGAACTCCAATCACATGCAAGTTATTCTTCTTGATAGAGTCCCACATGATTCTTAGTCTTTCTTCATTTTTTAAAAATTCTTTTATCTGATTTTTCTTCAACTATATTGGTGTCAATTGCCTTATCCTCCAACTCCCCCACTCTGCATTTCAATTCCTCGTTTCTGCTCCTCTGAGTTCCTATATGGAGTTGTCTAATTCTGTAATTTTACTGTTAATCTTTTGGATTTCTGAATGCTGTCTCTCTATGGATTCTTGCAGCTTATTAATTTTTCCACTATGTTCTTGAATAATCTTTCCAATTTGTTCAACTGCTTTGTCAGTGTGTTCCTTGGCTTTTTCTGTAGATTGCCTTTTATGATGTCTGAGGTCATCCCTGATGTCTTGAAGCATTCTGTATATTAATTTTTTATGTTCTGCATCTGGCAATTCCAGGATTGTATCCTCATTTGGAAAAGATTTTGATTCTTTAATATGGGGATTTGTAGAAGCAGTCATGGTCTGCTTCTTTATGTGGTTTGATAGTGACTGCTGTCTCTGAGCCATTTATAAGATATTGTAATGATTTGTTTTATATTTGCTCACTGAGTCTTATCTTGTTTTGTTTTCTTTCAATATACCTAGATGGGCTACTAGGTTGAGCTGTCTTGATTGTCGCAGCCCTTGAATCACTTATGTCCTATTACCAGCTGGTTTGGGCTCTTACCAGATATATAAGCCTAAGAGTCCATTCACTATCCTTGAATAGAATCAGCTTAGGTGTTCTGATTTTAGGTCACCAAGTGTGTGGTGTAGGCTGTCACCTATTAACTTAGAAAAGTAGTGGTGATAGTTGTATGTTCCAGATTCTAGTAGTGGTAGGGGGTCACACTCCAAGGTGGGTAGGATGCTGATAGCCTTCCCTCCACGTGCCAGTGAGGTAGGTGTGTCTCTATTCCTAAAGCACTTTGGTGGGTGGGCTCTGAATCTGTACTTTAGGCACCCAATGCTTGTACCTCTAAGGATTGGTAGGCGTTAGTATCCTCACATCCCTTTGGCAGGTGGCTAGGTGGTTTCGGTGGAGCTTCAGCCCTCAGTTCCCCGTTGTGGATCAGTGAGGGCTCTGTTTAATAGGTAGAGATATCAGACCTGGAAAACTTTTCTTTCCAGTGTTCTGCTAAAAGAATTACAGTCAGAACTCTGTCAGAATTTCCTTTGCATTATATTAGCCACCTAGGTCCCTGCAGGGATGAAAGTCAAAGACTGTGGATCTCATATGCTTGGTTTGAGCTGGCTCTGTATTTTTATTCCAGTTTAGGGAATTCAGGGCAGGATTTTTCATCCCTGGGTTGTTAGTAGCTGCTTCTCTCAGGCCAGGAGAATAGGTTAGGAAAAAAAAAAAAAAAACGCAGAGCACTTCACTCCTTGGCCCAGAAATTTCCAATGTTAATGAAGCCGCCTGGGGTAGGGAGGGGAGGGATCAGATAGATAGGAGATAGTAGCACCCAGCAATATAGACAAAGTTACTTCTCTTGCTTGGTGGTGACTGTTTTATCTGAGATTAGTGTAGGGGCATGTAGCCTGTGTGAGTTGGCTGGGTCTAGATTGCCCCCGAGGGTCAAGCCTGTGTCCCGTGCTTGTGCCGTCTCAGAAACCGTGGTCAGCTCTTCTGCTTCTAGTCCACAACCCAGCGCCAAGTTTTCCTGGCTGGAACACTACACTCCAGGCTCCAAAACCAGTCACTGCTTCCTGCTGATTTCTCCTCCTGTCAGCCGCTTCATTGTGCTGCCTGAGTGTGCTTGCTGGGTTTCCCCTGAGGTTACTTAAGGCGGCTAGGGCTGCATCCCATGCTTGCGCTGTCTCAGGGGAAGTCCTGCTCAGCTCCTCTGCACTTAATGCAAAGCCCGGTGCCCAGGTTTTCTGACTAGGATGCTGGCTCCACGCTCCGAAAACCGTCGCTGTTTCCCCATGGTTGCCCGTTCTCATATCAGCCTCATCAGTGTGAAGCCTACTTGTACTGGCTGAGTCTCTATCAAGGTTACCCCAGGGGGTTAGGGGCTAGGGCTGTGTCCCGTGCTTGCCCCGTCTCAGTAAGCTGCAATCAGCCCCACCACTCTGCACCAGGGAACTGCGAGGGCTCAAGGCTGTGGAGCAGGACGCCGGCTCCAGAAGCGGTCGCTGCTTCAGGGCTCATCTTTTCACTTCCCAGTCACTCAGATCAACTCTTTAGATCTATTATTGATGGTCAGGTTTCATAGATTGTCATGTATGTGATCGATTCACTTGTTTTTCCGAGTCTTTTTTGCAAGAGGTGTCTGCGGTAGCTTCTACCTAGTCAGCCATCTGGGCCCAGCCTCCTCAACTATATTCTTGCTGAAATAGATTATCATTAATGGTTTTCTTTGGGAGTTTTCATATACTTCATATGTATTTATGTAGTCCTGGAATAATGATTATTTATCTAGTTGTGCAGACCTATTTTGACAACCATGTGTGTGGATGTGTGTCTTTGTGTATGTTTGTGTGAGTCAGAATTGACTCGACGGCACTAGGTTTGTTTTTTTGTTTTGGTAGCATTATCAGTATTATATTTTAATGCTTTCTGTTATATTTTCTGGCTGATAAAAGGTCTTCTGTTAGTTTAGGGTTTGTTCTGAGAAATGTTTAGTTAAAAAAAAATTCTCTCTTACGATTTTTCTCTTCTTGGTGAATTCTGTTTTCTTCCAATGTGTATAAGTAATTGCCTTAGTCATCTACTGGTGCCATAAGAGAAATACCACAAGTGGATGGCTTTAACAGAAATAAATTTATTATCTCACAGTCTAGTAGGCCAAAAGTCCAAATTCTGGGCATCGGCTCCAGGGGAAGGCTTTCTCTCTCTGTCGGCTCTGGAGGAAGGTCCTTGTCCTCAAGCTTCCCCTGGTTGAGGAGCTTCTCAGGCACAGGGACTCCATGTCCAAAGGATGCGCTCTGCTCCTGGTGCTGCTTTCTTGGTTGTATGAGGTCCCCAACTCTCTGCTTACTTCCCTTTCATCTCTTGAGAGATAGAAGGTGGTGCAGGCCACACCCCAGAAAACTCCCTTTACCTTGTATCAGGGGGGTGACCTGAGTAAGGGTGGTGTTACAATCCCACCCTAATCCCCTCGACATAAAATTACAGTCACAAAATGGAGGACAACCACACATGGCCTAACCAAGTTGATACACAGATTTTTGGGGGGACACAATTCAATCCATGGCAGTAATTTTTTTTTGTTGTTATTTATTTTACCCTTGTTTGGTCCTGCTTTGTGAATTGGAAAATAATATTTTATCTCATGTCAGGGCTGCTTTTACTTTTTCTTACCTCTATGCAACAAATTGGCAGTGCACGTGGGTAGATGCTGCTCCCCAATTCCTCCCTCTTGTTCCTCCCGTGAACATACCTCAAAGAAGAGCAGCACAAAACTGTTGGTTAATGGTTTCATATCCCTAGCCGTGGTATTCCAAAGAAAACAAATTAAATTACCAATTAAGTGATGCTTATGGCACTTAACAGGCACTTAACAGGCTAGGTCCTCCAGACCTAATCCACAGAATTGTGGGTGATGAAATTCTTATTGTCCATCTCTTCAGAAATCTTTCCTGATTCCTCATTCATTACTAGGACTTTCTTCTTATATCTAACAGGTTATTTAAAGATCAGATCTAGCTACTACCTCCTCTACTCTCAGCCCTGGACCTACTCTTTTTCTATGAAGCATTGTACCTGCCTCAATTCTGTTAAATTCCCAGTTGTAAACTCTTTGACTATTAATTCTCTGTTGTCCTTCTGGAGCTTTGTTTTATGAATGCTTGTGCGTTTCAGTCAGTCTTCCCTTCTCTTAATTTCTTTTTCACTGTTTAACTCATTTGTTGTTGTTTTTAGTTGTCATGGAGTAGGACTGTTCCATAGGATTAAGTCACAAGGCTGACTTAACCGTTCTATATCGCATTCCGAATAAATTCCTCATTACTATTTTCCAATTTCTAATTATCTTTGTTATTGTGTCCAGACTAATGTCTACCGGGGTTCGTATTTTCACCAGCATATTTTAAAATGATTTCTTATTATGTATGTCTATTTTCTTAGGTGCAAAAATATACTTTTTCTATGGCATTGACTTACTTGCTATGAGTTTTCCATTTGCAAACTTATCTTAAGTGAGACTGGGTCATTTTTGCCTTTTACTTGTTTAGTTGTTTATGTTTTCTTCGGAGTTTCTATAAGTCTATATTTCTATCAATTTATTTCATGATTTGGTAAGCTACTTTCTCTCAGGCCCACAGATTCTTGAACACGCCACTTCAATTTCTTTATGCCTTTGGGCCCTAGTCTCCTGGGATTGCAAAATGTAACTCTTATCCAGATCCCGTGACAGCAAATACTTTCACATGTTTTATATATTGTGTGAGGTTATTTTTTTCCCACCATTTCCATCTCAGGCACAGATTTCAGTAATAACTTCAGCAAAAAATATTATCACAATTTCAGTTAATGAATGGAGAAGCCTTGTCGCAGTCCTGGATTTTACACACTAAGCCAAGTTCCATCTCATGTGAGGCGGTCAGCACTTTAAGCCCTTGTTATTCTGTAACCTGAACCATTATAACTGACTATCTCTGAAGGCAGTGGGCCTACAAATTTGGACCCATTTCTTATTTTGTTTTTATGTTTTGTTTCTATTCTTTGGACATGTCTACTGTGTTTTTCTGGATGACACCCTGGTGGCACAATGGTTAAGAGCTTGACTGCTAACCAAAATGTCAGCAGTTCCAATACACCAGCCACTCCTTGGAAACCCTATGGGGTAGTTCTACCCTGTCCTATAGGGTCACTGTGAGTTGTAATCAACTCAACAGCAACAGGTTTAATTTTTTAGTTTTGCTGTCTACCTTATTTCACACACATGTACACATGAAAATAAAATATATGTAATTTAATATGGTTATTAAGTGCTATATATTTTCTTCTAAGAATGATGTTAGCTCCAATGGATAAATTCTAATTGTTTTTTTTAGTGTCTTCCTTTATGCATTGATATTGGGAAATGTACTACTGTTTCTAATTATTTAGGAATTTTCCAGATATCTTTTGGCCTTTGATTTCTAATTTACTTCCATTGTGGTCAGAGAACATGGCATATATGATATGAAACTTTTAAAACTTTAATTTATTAGGACTTGGTTCATAGCCCAGAAAAAGAACTATCTCAGTATGTATTCCAGGTTCACAAAAAAAGAATGTGTATTCTGGTATATTGGGTTATTTGTTCTATAAATGTCACTTATTTCAAGTCAGTGATAGTGTTGGTTGAGCATTCTGTATCCTTATAGGTTTTCTATCTACTTGTTTTATCAATTTTGAGAATACATTATCATCAAATCAGTTCTGATATATGGTGACCCTGCATATTACAATGTAGTACTTTTTCATAGAGTTTTCTTGGTTAAGTGCATGACTACTAGCCTAAATGTTGGCAGTTCAAACCCACCCAGAGGTGCCTCTGAGGACAAGCCTAGCTATCTCCTTCCAAAAGATTGCAGCCTTGAAAATCCTATGAAGCAATTCTACTTTACACCCATGGGGTCACTATGAGTCGAAATCAACTTGATAGCATCTAGCAACAACAACAATCTTTAAGGAGCTTGGGTGGTGCAAGCAGTTCTTGATTGGCTGCTAACCCAAAAAAAAAGTCAGAAGTTCAAACTCAGTGAGCAACTCTGCAAATGAAAGGCCTGGCAAACTGTTTCCATAAAGGTTATAACCAAGAAAACCCTACGGAGTAGTTTCACTCTGTAACGCATGGGATAGCCATGGGGGCTGATTCAATGACAGCTAATAACAACAACAACAATCTTTATGTAAGTAGGTTGCCAAGCCTTTCTTCCATGGTGCATCTGAGTGGGTTCAAACCAAAGCCATTAGGTTAGTAGTCAAGTGCCAACCATTTGTGCCACCTAGGAACCTTAATTTTGAGAAAGGGGTGTTGACATCTCTTGACTATTTTTATCATTTGTCTTTCTCCAAGGTTGGTTAAATTGTGGCTTTCATAAAGTTTGCCCATGTCCTAACCCCATAACCTGTGGATATCTCCTAACCTGGAAAAACAGTCTTTGCAGATGTGATTAACTTAAGAACCTTGAGATGAGATCAGACTAGATTACTTAAGTAGGCCCTAAATCAAATGACAGCTATCCTTACAAGGGGAAGGTAGAAGGAGATTTGACACACAGATATAGGGGGAAGAAGGCCACATGAAGACAGAGGCAGAAATTGGAGTTATGTTACCACAGGTCATGGAGCACCTGAAGCCACCAGAAGCTGGAAGAAGCAAGTAAAGATTCTCTCCTAGATCCTTTGGAGGGAACTTGGCCGTGCTGACAAACTGATTTCAGACGTCTAGCCTCCCGAACCATGACAGAATAAATTTCTGTTTGTTTAAGCCATCCAGCTTGTGGTAGTTTGTTACAGCAACCCTTGTACACTGACATACTCTCCTTTCTATCATATCACTTTTTTTTGCTTTTTGAATTTTGGAGCTCTGTTATTGGGGGTGAGTTCCTGGGTGGCATAAATAATTAAGCACTCAACTACTAACTGAAAATTTGGCTGTTTGAACCACCCCTCCAGTTGTGCCTCAGAACAATGGCTTGACACTCTTAAGTTCAAAAGACCATACCTTGGAAACCCCATGAAGCAGTTCTACTCTGCATATTTGGGGTGGCCATGAGTAGGAATTGACTGGATGGCAACCATTTTTTTGTTTGTTTTGTTTTTTGGTATTAAGGACATAATGGTTTAGGATTAAGTCCCCTTGATGAACTTTTCTTGGTTAAATTCTTGACTACTAGCCTAAATGTTGGTGGTTCGAACCCATTCAGTTTCCTCTGAAGGCAAGCCTAGCAACCTATCTATCATTCGCTGTGTAATTACCGTCTTTATCCCTAGCAAAGTCCTTTGTTCTGTAACCTGTTTTGTCTGATGTAGTATAACTACATAAGGTTTTTTTTTTTTTTTGGATAGATGTTAAAGTGGTGCATCATTTCTCAATATTTTACTTGCAACATGTACGTATATTTAGATTTACAGTGGCTTTTTCTTACTAGGCTGCATAAAGTTGTGTCTTTCTTTTTTTAAATATAGTTGATAATCTCTGCTTTTTAAATTGGTGTTTAAAATTTAGTTATAATGTGATTTTTTTTTTTAAATATGTTTTCATTTAAATCTACCATTGGATATTTTTTTCTGTTTTCCCATCTGTTCTTTGTTCCCTTTCTCTTTTTTTTCTGACCTCTTTTGGATTAAGTATCATCTTTTAAGTATTATGATTCTATTTTATCTCCTTTGTTGGCTTATTACCTATAACTTTTAGTTAAGTGTATGAGTAAACGCATGTTAATTTGTTTTAGCGGTTCCTTTAGGATTTATTGTGTACATATTTAAATTATCACACCCACCTTGAAGTATTATTATACTACTTAACATATAGTAAAAATAATTTTACAATAACATACCTCTGTAAAAACAGTGTGGGGGCAATGTTTGACCTCCCTTAACTTCACAAGATGGAAGGAGAATCAAGACCAACAGCCCAAGGCTGATTCTTATGACTTGGAGTTAAGGCAAGTCTCTTCTCTCTGCTATCTTTACCAGTTCTGACACCAAAGGTCTCTCCCATGGCACTCTCTACTTCTCTGCTGGGTTCAATACTTCATTGCAATGGCCACACAGAACTCACAGACAATACTCAATATTATGGGATTTATTAGGGAAGTGAGAGTTACAGTTCAGGCTCAGGAACACTCAGGATATAGTTATTCCATCAGGATACCCTCCTCCCAGCCTAGCCCTCAACCTCTCCCCAAAGACACTCAGCTTTCTCTCTCCATGGGCTGGAAAGCCCACCATTCTGTCTTCTGCTGCCAGGTCTCTACTGCCAGGTGTCTGCTGCCAGGTCTCTATCACTGCTTCTCTGCCACCGTTTCTCACTATCTTCAGGGTTACAGCTCTCTGTCTTCTTAGTGCAGGAATCCTGGGACCAAAGGACACACTCTCCATTCCTGGCTGTTGTTCTTTGGTGGTGATGGGGTCCTCTCTCTCTGGCCTCTGGGGTGTCTCATTTCAAACCCAGCTGGGTGGCAAAAACAGACCAATCCCTTTGGCGGGCCACAATTACCATATCTGCCCAGTCCCACCCAATCACTTGGGTGAGAGTTACAAGACCATGGTTAAAAAGGCCACACAAAAGTGATCAATCGCACCTCAACTTCCATTTTCACCTCCCAAAATTTAAGATATTTTGTCACATAATTTACTCCTTCATATGTTATATACCACACAATATATTATTATTATTTACTTTGAACAGTCAGATATCTTTTCAAGAGGTTTTAAAAGTGAAAGAAAAGTATTTTATATATACCCAGATCTTTACAATTTTTATTTTTGCCTGAAGTATTTACTTTCACATTTCTTGTAGTTCATTTCTGCTAGTGACAAACTCTTTCAGCTTTTATACATATGAAATAGTCTTTATTTTGCTTTCATGTCTGAAATACACGTTTTGAGGAATACAGAACTCAAGATTGGCAGAATTTTTTTTTTTTTTTTTCACTACTCTTAAAATGTTGTTAAAGTCTCTTCTGGCTTCCACGTTTCTGACAAAAAAGTCTATTCTCATATTTTTTCCTCTGTATGCAATGTATCTTTTTTCCCTTGGCTCCTTTATAAGATATTCTCTTTATCACTTGTTTTAAGCAATTTGATTATTATAGGCTAGTGTATTTTTTTGTGCTTGTACTGAGGTTCTATGAGCTGTAGGTTTACAGTTTTTCATAAAATTTGGAAAAATTTTAGCCATTATTTTTTCAAATATTTTTCAACCACTCTATCATCTTCCTCCCCTTCAAGGGCTATAATATAACCTAGGTTCAGTCACTTGAAGTTGTGTCACAGGTTATAGAATCTGTTATTTTATTTTTCCAATCTTTTTTCTCTCTGTTTAATTTTGAATTTCTATGTGTTCAAGTTCACTATTTAGTTTTTTTTTTTTTTTTTGCAATGTTTATCTTGCTGCTAATCTAATCAAGTGTAATTTTTATTGAAGGCATTGTACTTATCAATACTAGGTCATTTGATTTATGTAATTTTTTTTACACATTTCATGTCTTTACTAATATGTTCAATGTAAGTTTTATCTACTAGCACAAGCCTAATACAGTCATAATGTTTTAATGTACTTGTATATTAATTTTATTAATTGTGCAATGTCTAAATCTATTTCAGTTGATTTGGTTTTCACTTTAGCATGGTCATATTTTCCTGTTTCTTTGCACGTGTGGTAATTTTTTATTGGACATTAGATATGCAATCAAGGTAGATATCTGGTCATTTTTGTGTTCCTATAAATATTCTCAACTTTGTTCTGTGATGCAGCTGTGTTCTTTGGAAAGAGTTTGATAGTCGAAGCTTTGATTTTCAGTTTTCATAGATGAGACCAGAACTGCTTGCATTATATAATTTTTTTTTTCTGCTAATGAGACAATAATCTGAGCATTCTACACAATGACCCATGAATCATCAGGTTTCCCAGTTCCATTGGTGGAAATATAAAACATTCCTGACTTTGAGTGAGTGCTGTCAATCGCCATTTCCGTCTCATTTGGATGGTTTTGTTATTCCCCTCCAGTGACCAGTTAGTACTGAGCAGAAGATTCGCGGAGGGCTTACAGGAAACCTCAAGAGCCCTCCTTGTCTCTCTGTGTAGCATTCTCTTCTCCAGTGTGCTGAGAACTGTAAACCCTCAGCCTCTCTGGACTCAGATTTCTTTCTCCATAAGTGATGAAGACAGGCAGAGTCTATCTGGGTACATCCTAGAAACTTCTTGCAGGCAGTAAGCTGAGGTAAGAATAGGGCTCCATTTATTTATTTTCATCTCTGAGGGATCACTGTTCTTCTTGGCCCAATGTCCAGTGTCTAAAAACATGTTGCTTTTTTTTTAAACATATAGTTTTTCCTTTTTTGATTTTATTTTTAGGCAAAGGGTTAATTACAGGACCTTTCGATAATGGTTAACCTCAGCTTCCACATTAAGATATGAGAAAAAGAAAAAGAAAATTCATCCTACCATTGTCAGAATGGAAGGCATAATAATAATGAAAACAGCAGACTTTAATGAAACAGAAAAAAAAAGTTATTAAATGAAAGAATAGCTTGTTCTTACAGAAGATAAATACAACTGGGGGTGGGGAACTCTTTGGCCAACATGATCACAAAAAAATAGAGAGTACACACGTAGCCGATATCAGAAATGAGATACATGACCAAAGAAAACATAAGGATGGGAAGTAATCACATGGAAAAAAGCTTAAAATGATTAGGCATTAGAGAAACCTAAATTAAAACTGCAAAGAGATATATACTAACTAGACTAGTTAAAATTATAAAGACTGAACATAGCAAATATGGCAAAATTGTGGAGCAAATTGAAGTCTCACACACTGCCTACAACTATTTTGAAAAACAGTTTGGCAGTTTTTTATATGTTAAAAATACACTAACGAGGATCAGCCATTGTATGCTAGGTATTTGAGAAAATAAGGAAAGCATATGTGTACACAAATGTTCATAGTAGCTTTATTTGAAAAATCGTAACAAGAAAAAATCCAAATATTCATCAACAATTGTGTGTTATTTTCACACAATGGGATACCATTCAGCAAAAAAAAATATATATAGTGTTGATACATATAATAATTTGAAGGAAACTCACTGTAAGTATACCAAGTGAAGCTGGAGCAAAAGAAAATGCACATTGTATGATTCTACTTATATGAAATTTTAGAAAATTAAAATGAATCAGTAGTTACAAAAGCAGGTCAGTAGTTGCTTTGTTTTGGGATGGGCAGAACATGGTGAGAAGAGAGGGAAAATTTGTAATTGGTCACCATAAACTTTTGGTAATGATAGATATGTTCATTATCTTGCTTGTGGTGGTGGTTTAACACAGATATAGATATGTCAAAATCATCAAATTACATATGGGCAACATCTATCAATTATTTCTCTATAAAGGTGATATATATCATTACTCTGTGTTTGGAATGGGGCAACTATTAACCACACAGCTGCTAACTGAAAGGCTGGCTGTTCAAACCCACCTAGTGGCTCCGCAGGAGAAAGACCTGGTGATGTGCTCCGATAAAGACTGCAGCCTAGAAAAGTCTCTAGGCAGTTCTACTCTGTCACATGGAGTCACTAAGAATAAAAAATCAACTCAAGGGCACCTAGCATTATGGCTGGGGAAGTAAACTATGATCCCATGAACTCACTAGTCCATCTATTATTTTCATAAAATCTCATTTAATAAAAACATACGTGCTACAAAAGCATCCATTCCATTGCCATCGAGTGGATTCCAAATCATAGCGACCCTGTAGGACAGAGTAGAACTGTCCCATAGAGTTTCCAAGCAGTTCCTAGTGGATTTGAACTGCCATCCTTTTGGTTAGCAGATGTAGCTCTTAACCACCACACCACCAGGGTTTCCAAAAAACCATAGCAAAGTTAAATATTATGGTTTCAAATATATGAGAACATTCCCTTCTGTGTTCTAAGTATTGTATTATATACTGGGAATAATACGCTTGATACTAATAAAGTGACAGTTCTTTCTAAAAGATGACAATAAAATATCTGATACAGGCAGCATTACTTACACCCATGGCCATTCTTCCCTAACAAACAAGCCTTCAGAAAAATTTTCTTTTCTCTCAACAGAATGTTCAAAGAATTTATGATCAATAGATCAGAGAGCACCCAAAGTGGAGAACTGTAATCTATTTGTCATACTGAGGTATTTAGGAGCTTACCCTTTGAAAACAATTCAGCTCAGTTTATTAGGATAAAAAAAAAAAAAGGATAGACACAGTATATTGAATCTTAGGGTTATTATAAATATACAAATCAATTAATTAAGGTTTTATTTATTTCTTAGTCTAATAATACAGTTTTATAAAAAAATTAATAATTGTGACCTTTTATTGCTGTTGCTTGGAAGAAAGAAGTTACATTATGAGAAAGACAATTTGGGACTCACTGAAATGTCTGGACCTGCTTTACTGAATTTCTCAAATACTTTCTGTAGGACATTGCATACAAGCATGAGGAACATGGAGCTCAGGAATCATGATTTACCTACAGGGCTTATCGAAACTTTTATCTTGCTAGTAAACTATAAATATCCAAGAGGAGGTAAGTACAATTTGAAGCAAATCCTTATCTAATTTGAACACAAAAGCCCTTTTCAAGTATGTTGTTATTGTACTTGTGTTTTGAGGAACACACATTGGGAGAAAAAAACAAAGCAAAAAGCAACTCTGTCATTGACATTTTGGTTCTTGTTAATTGGTCTACTTTGTGTAACAAAGCAGATTACAAATTCCTTTTGGAGAAAATCAAGAAGTTCATCTTTATTTAACAATAGTGCACACAACAGAGAGAAGCATTATAAGCTCAATGAATTTAAGAAAGCATATTTAATCAAGTACAAGCTTTAGTGACTTTATATTGACTTAAATTTCAATGTTGTTGTTGTTAGCTGCTGTTGAGTTACCCCAGAATCATGGTGACCCCACTGCCTGATCCTGTGCCATCCGCATGATCCGTTGTAGATCTGACTGTTGTACTGCATGGGCTTTTTTTTTTTTTTTTTAATAATTTTTATTATGCTTTTAAGTGAAAGTGAAAGTTTACAAATCAAGTCAGTCTCTCACACAAAAACATACACACCTTGCTACATGCTCCCAATACTCTCCCCCTAATGAGACAGCTCGCTCTCTCCCTCCACTCTCTCTTTTCATGTCCATTTAGCCAGCTTCCAACCCCCTCCACCCTCTCATCTCCCCTCCAGGCAGGAGATGCCAACATAGTCTCCAGTGTCCGCCTGATCCAAGAAGCTCACTCCTCACCAGCATCCCTCTCCAACCCATTGTCCAGTCCAATCCATGTCTGAAGAGTTGTCTTCTGGAATGGCTCCTGTCCTGGGCCAACAAAGGTCTGGGGGCCGTGACCACCAGGGTCCTTCTAGTCTCAGTCAGACCATTAAGTCTGGTCTTATGAGAATTTGGGGTCTGCATCCCACTGCTCTCTTGTTCCCTCAGGGGTTCTCTGTTGTGTTCCCGGTCAGGGCAGCAATCCATTGTAGCCGGGCACCATCTAGTTCTTCTGGTCTCAGGATGATGTAGTCTCTGGTTCATGTGTCCCTTTCTGTCTCTTGGGCACGTAATCGCCTTGTGCCCTTGGTGTTCTTCACTTTCCTTTGATCCAGGTGGGTTGAGACCAATTGATGCATCTTAGATGTCTGCTTGCTAGCGTTTACGACCCCAGATGCCACTGTTCAAAGTGGGATGCAGAATGTTTTCTTAATAGATTTAATTATGCCAATTGACTTAGATGTCCCCTGAAACCATGGTCCCCAGACCCCTGCCCCTGCTACACGGGCCTTGGAAGCATTCAGTTTATTCAGGAAACTTCTTTTCTTTTGGTTTAGACCAGTTGTGCTCACCTCCCCTGTATTGTGTGCTTGTCTTTCCCTTCACCTAAAGTGGTTGCTACCTACTATCTAATTAGTGAATACCCCTCTCACACCCTCCCTCCCTCCCCCCTCTCATAACCACAAAAGAATGTTTTCTTCTCAGTTTAAACTATTTCTCAAGTTCTTATTTTATAATAGTGGTCTTATACAATATTTGTCCTTTTGCAACTGACTAATTTCACTCAGCATAATGCCTTCCAGGTTCCTCCATGTTATGAAATGTTTCACAGATTCCTCACTGTTCTTTATCGACGTGTAGTATTCCATTGTGTGAACATACCATAATTTATTTATCCATTTATGCTTTGATGGGCACTTTGGTTGCTTCCATCTTTTTGCTATTGTAAACAGTGCTACAATAAACATGGGTGTAAAGGCTCTTATTTCTCTAGGATATATTCCAAGGAGTGGGATTGCTGGATCATATGGTAGTTCTATTTCTAGCTTTTTAAGGAAGCGCCGAATTGATTTCCAAAGTGGTTGTACCATTTGGCATTCCCACCAGCAGTGTATATGAGTTCCAATTTCTCCACAGCCTCTCCAACATTTATTCTTTTGTGTTTTTTGGATTAATGCCAGCCTTGTTGCAGTGAGATGAAATCTCATTGTAGTTTTGACCTGCATTTCTCTAATGGCTAATGATCATGAACATTTCCTGATGTATCTGTTAGCTACCTGAATGTCTTCTTTAGTGAAGTGTCTATTCATATGTTTTGCCCATTTTTTAAATTGGGTTATTTGTCTTTTTGCAGTTGAGTTTTTCAGTATCATGTAGATTTTAGAGATCAGGTGCTAATCTGAAATGTCATAGCTAAAAACTTTTTCCCAGTCTGTAGGTAATCTTTTTACTCTTTTAGTGAAGTCTTTGGATGAGCATAGGTGTTTGATTTTTAGGAGGACCAGTTATCTAGTTTTTCTTCTACATTCTTTATAATGTTTTCTATACCGTTTACGCCATGTATTAGGGCTCCTAACGTTTTCCCTATTTTTTCTTCCGTGATCTTTATTATTTTAGATTTTATATTTAGGTCTTTGATCCATTTTGAGTTAGTTTTTGTGTTGGGCTTTTTTTTTTTTTTTTTAATCTTGCTTTTTTTTTGGATTTCCCTGTCTGGGTTGACTTCTGGTTGCTCTCCCCAGTGTTATAGTCTGGGGTCAATACCTGATATTATTGATTTTCTAACCAAAGAACTCCCTTTAGTATTTCTTGTAGTTTTGTTTTGGTTTTTACGAATTCCCTCAACTTGTGTTTATCTGGAAATGTCTTAATTTTACCTTCATATTTAAGAGACAGTTTTGATGGATATATGATTCTTGGCAGGCAATTTTTTTCCTTCAGTTTTTTAAATACATCATCCCATTGCCTTCTTGCTGCATGGTTTCTGCCGAGTAGTCCGAGCTTATTCTTATTGGCTCTCCTTTATAGGTGACTTTTCTTGTATCCCTCGCTGCTCTTATAATTGTCTCTTTATCTTTGGTTTTGGCAAGCTTGATTATAATATATCTTGGTGACTTTCTTTTAAGATCTACTTTATGTGGAGTTCGAGGAGCATCGTGGATAGGTATCTTCTCATCTTTCATGATATCATGGAAGTTTTCTGCCAACAAATCCTCAACAATTTTCTCTGTGTTTTCTGTTATCCCTCCCTGTTCTGGTACTCCAGTCACTCGTAGGTTATTTGTCTTGATAGAGTTGCACATGATTCTTAGGCTTTTTTCATTTTTTTTAATTCTTTTATCTGATTTTTCCTCAAATATATTAGTGCCAAGTGATTTATCTTCGAGTTCAGAAATTCCAGCTTCTACTTACTCAATTCTGCTCCTCTGACTTTCTATTGAGTTATCTAATTCTGTAATTTTATTGTTAATCTTCTGAATTTCTGATTGCTATCTGTCTTTTTTTTATCTGTCTATGGATTTTTCCAGTTTATGAAACTTTTCATTATGTTCCTGAATAATCTGATTTCTTCAGTTGTTTTATCTGTATGTCCTTGGCTTGTTCTGCGCATTGCCTCATTTCCTTCCTGATGTCTTGAAGGGTTCTGTATATTAAACTTTAGTATTCTGCATCTGGTAATTCCAGAAATTCACTTTCATCTAAAAGATCCCTGGATTCTTTGTTCTGAGAGTCTGTTGAGGTGATCATGGCCTGTTTCTTTTTGTGACTTGATATTGACTGTTGTCACCCAGCCATCTATAAGTTATTGTATTAGTTTATGCTCACTTACTGGGTCATAGCTGCTTGCTTTGTTTTGTTTTGTATACCCCTATGGGTTGCTTGAGTGAGGTAGCTTGATTATTTTCACCTTTGGAGCTCTGGTGTCCCGTCCCCAGCTGGCTAGAGCTGTTATCAGGTATATCAGTCTAGGAGTCCATTCGGTTTTCTTGTATGAATTCAGCTCAGGTTTCCAGGTAGCTGATATCAAGTGTGGTACAGGCTCAAGTGTCCTACAGTCTTAGAGGGGCAGGGGTGATTGACGTATATACCAGTATCTGATTGCAGTAGGGGTTCATGCTCTGCACAAGGCATGGGGCTGAGAACCAACCCCCAATTGTCTCTGAGGAAAATGCATCTCTGTTCCCTAGAGTGTGCTGGTGGGTGGGCTCTGGAGAGGGACCATGCACACCCAAAGTTTTTGTTGTAAGGACCGGGAGGTACCAGTTATCCCTGGATCCCTGTTGCGGGTGGCTGGGCGACCCAAGTGGAGCCACCAGTCCTTATGTCCCTGATGTGGGTAGGTGAGGACCTTGTTTAATAGGCTAAGCAATGTCAAACATCAAACACCCACCTCTCCTCCGCACTGCTGAAATGGTTGGAGTTTGCCGACAAGGGCCTATTCTCCCAAAATAGGCCCACACAGGTCCATGCAGAAGGGAAAGCTGCTCAAGGTCCATGGATGGTTTATGCCTGGACATGAGCTGCTTCTGTCCTGAGCTCCCCCAGTTAATGGAGCTAGCAAATTATCTATTCCCTCCAATTGCATTTTTTTCCTTCCCAAGGCCTTGAGGATGGCTCTAGGTGCTCAACAGGATCTATCTCAGGCCCAGGGATTTAGCCGGTGAAGCTGGCTTGGGGGTAGGGGGAGTGGTAAAATATACGCAAGTGCTTAGCTTTTGCCGAGTGCCTTTCTTCTCAGGTTCCGGAGGTGTGGGTAGGCTGTGAGGCTGGCTGCTTCTCCCTGAGGAAACTACAGCCGAACACTAGGACCAGACCACTGCTACCACCGCTCTGGGAATGGCTCCCGAGGGCTCCCCGTGATTCAGGTCCGGTAACTTCTCTCCAGTACTGAACAGTCTCTTCCTTCCCCTGCCCCTCAGTTTGTTGTCTAAGCTTGCCATTGATACTCAGGGCTCCCAGCTTGTCACAAATATACTCTTTTCACTTGTTTTTTCGGGTCTTTGTTGTAATGAGGGCTCGCCAGAGGCATCTGTCTATTCCGCCATCTTGGCTCCATCTCTGCATGGCGTTTTCATTGGCTGACTTTTAGAAGGAGATCACCAGGTTGTTCTCCCTAGCCTGACTTAGCCTGGAAGCTCTGCTGAAACCTGTTCTGCATCATAGCAACCCTCTTGGCCACCACTGACAGACAGGTTGTAGCTGTACGTGTGGTGCAGTGGTGGGTACCCAAACCCAGGTCTCCTGCATGGAAGAATAGACTTTACCTCTAAAACATCGATATCCCCCCAACAAAAGTTAGGAAAGGCATATTAAAGGGAAACTTTAAGAATGCAATGACTGCAACAAAGATACCAGAATACATTTTTGAAATAATTACAAACTCAAAATTTTAGTTAACATCTGAAAGCATTTCATGATCAATTAATAAAATCTTTTAATATTTTATAAAACATTAAGAAGTACATATAGTCACTTTCTTTTCCTAGTGAACTGTGATATTATTAATTAATAGATCTGTGATGGCAATACAGATTTGAGATTAAAGTGAAAGGCATGTTTAAAGCAGTCAGGTTTCCTTTTTGTTCTTCCTCTTTTTCTTTTTGAAATTATGTTATAAATGTGTCTATAGATCTTAAAAAGAAAGCATTTATTGCTAAACTATTCATCAGTGACTATGCAATACCATCTATAGTTATAATAATATTTAAATTAAAAAACATTAGCAGTTCCTCTGTACATCTTATGATGTGGATGTAGCAAATCAGAAATACATTACCTTTGTGCAGAAAGGAAGAAAAAAGGAATTAAGCTATTCCTACTGTATATGTCAACCTAAACTCATCAATCTACCTCACCTGGCAAGAAATGAGTGAAGAAGACCAGAGGTAATCTTTTTGAAAAAGGTGTGGCATGTAATTAAATACGTTGTATTTTCCAAATTACAAATTTAAAATTTCACTGTAAAATCTTTATTAGCTTTAAAGTAATTCAGGTTGCTATTGTGATTTCTGTCTTCCTTTTCTCTTCTTTTTTTCTTTCTTTTTTTGAGTTTTTCAGACGCAAGTAGAGTAAAAAAGAAAAAAAATTTTTTTTTTTAGAGTATCTGGTATACAATCATAATTTTGTAGATTTTCCACTGCATTCAATAATTAGTTTATGCTCTATTAACTAAATCTAAGCAACATTGAGATAAGTGACATAAACTTTAAAAAATTAACAACTTACATATAATTTTAAATAAATGATTTCATTTATTGCATTCAATTTTATATAGCGATAAAATGTTTGTCTTAGAATTGAAAAATCAGTATAATCCAACCTCTTTAAGATGGGTTAAAAGAGGATGTAAATATGAGGAAACATGTTAAGTCAATTTAGAGAATTTTCATAAGATTTATTTTTTGTTTATTTTTTTCAACACATCTATTTATGAAAACATTTCTACTTACAGTTGTTTGTTCTTCTTGACAATATTTCACCATTAGGTCCCTTAATGGTTAAAGCATATATCTTTTATTAATGTCTGTGATTCCAGGGCTATCCCTCACAATGTTTCACCACTATTTGTTAAAGAAAAAGGTACTTATCCCAGATCAAAAAATCAAACCCACTGCCATCTAGTCAATTCTGATTCATAGCGACCCTATAAGACAGAGTAGAACTGCCCCATAGAGTTTCCAAGGAACGCTTGGCAGATTTGAACTGCCAACCCCTTGATTAGCAGCTGTAGCACTTAACCACCACACCACCAGGGTTTCCTTTTCCCAGATAGCATCCCTCTGTCCCAGTAACAACTGTTTACTTTTACAGGTACTACAGAAGCCTTGGTGGCATGGTACTTAAGCGCTTAGATGTTAACTGAAGGATCAGTGGTTCAAACCCACCAGCTGCTCCGTGGAAGAGAGCTGTGGCAGTGTACCTCCATAAATATTACAGCCTATGGTGCAGTTGGAATGGACTTGATGGCAAAGAGTTTACAGTAGCATGCTACTAGGATGTGGGCCTTATGTACTTTATTTCTTATATAGTTTTACATCTTTAAATTGATCCTAAGGACAGAAAATTAATTGTTACTACTATTTAAGCCTCAGAAGAAAGGCCCTGGTGATCTGATTCCAAAAGGTCACAGATTTGAAAACCCTGTGGAATGCGTTTGTATTCTGAAACATGTCAGGTTTCAATGAGTCAGAATCAACTTGATAGTAACTGCAACTATTTCAGTAGATACACAATTGGTTAAGAAATATGTTTCTTTTACTGTACGGGTTAGCTGCTACACTATTTCTAAACAGTTTTAATATTTTACTGGTAATGCTAATTGGGTTTTAATTAAACACATCACTTTAGCAATTCTTTAATTCTCATACAAATTCTATGGTTATTCATGAAGCAATAAATGTTTCAGCTTTTGCAGAGCTGAATTTAATTTGAAAATTAACTAAGCACGAATATAAAGAAAACATTTTGGACTGTTTCTTCTTCATATAATTAGTTGTAATACAATTTTCCATGTCTACTTTTGACTCCATGTTTCTTCATAAAATTGCCTAAAGTTATAATAGTTAGTCTTATAAATGCTACAAAATGTAGCTCAATACACTATGAAAACTTGGAGTGAATTTAAGTACGTAAGTATGATTTCCCTTTATGAATAATCTAAATGTCCCTGGGTGGTGAGAATAATTAAGGGCTCCAATACTACCTGAAAGGCTGATGGTTGGAATCCACCCAGAGGCATGTCAGAAGACACACTTGGTGATCTGCTTCTGAATGATCACGGCCTTGAAAAGCCTATTGAGCAGTTCTACCCTGCAACCATGAGCTGGAATTAACTGGTCAACAACTAATAACAAGAAAAACAAAGGGTAACATGACTTATAATTCTACCAACTTTATTCAATATAACCATTGAAAAAGGGGGCTTTAAAAACATATATCCTTAATCACTTCAGTCTTAAGGATATTTCAGTAAGCATTTCAATTCCATTCTTAATTTCCTTTATACTAAAGAGCTGTGCTACTTGAGTCATTAAATATCTGAAATTCAAAAGGAATAATTTACTTTCAAGATTTTTTTTTTAATCTGAGGTGCAGTTGAGGTGAAAATGTTCTGTATTTCGGAATTTGGCACAGAGTCATGTAGAATTAAATATTGCTTTCTGAATATTCTATACTGTTTCTATTTAAATAAATAATGCTTTTGCATAAAATAACGCTTATCTGAGCATCAAATGACTCATGAAGGGATAAGGTTGTATGAAAAGTAGGGTTCAAATTTTGGCAGGTTTCACGCGTCAGATCAAATAATGACATCTAAATGACATCGTACAGATGGGATATTATGACATAGAAATTTGTAGTAGGTGTGGTGGGCAGAATTTAAGGTGGTATACATGATCCCCACCACCTGGTGTTTGCCCTTTTTGTAATCCCTTCTTGAGTGTGGGCAGGATTTGTGACCTTCTCTTAATTCATAGAATTAGGTAAGATGCTGGGATATACATGATTGTACATATGTGATTACATAAAGTTTAGTGCCAGTCTTGCCAGTTTCTTTCTCGCTGTTGCTGGCTTTTGAAGCAGCAAATTGCTGTCAATCCTACAGCAAAAAGCAAGTATATTCAAGACATTCCGAAATAGAGACAGCCCCAGATACGTTCTTATGCAAGGAATCATTTTTTTTTATCTAAAATATTATGAAACTTTTAATGACCATCTACATTACAGGCTTTTATTGCTGGTACTAAAGTATGTTTCTGAACACTGAGTATTCAGTGACAATTTCCACATTGTCAAAAGAATTCTCAGCCCTGTTTCTCAGTGGCTATGACCATGATTTCTTGCTGTAAAAATGATTGTTGTTGTTGTGTACCGTCGAGTCAATCAGGCCTGTTAATTATGTCTTCCAATAAACTCCAACTTTTTTTTCAGCTGGAAAATCAACTTCAGCTGATTTCTAAATTGAAGCTGATGATACATTTTCAGAGTAGAAACTGGTAGAGTCTAGTGAAGAGTACTTCTTTTTTCATGTACTTTGCCATTTTCTACTCTTTTCTCAGCTTGTATATCAATCAGTTATATATGATTTGCTTTTGTTTTAGCATATTCTGATATAAAGTTTTCCTGTGAGGTTCATATACTAGTTTCAGGAAAGTTTAGCTTTGCCTCCTGATTGACTTGGTTTCTTTCTAATATTTTAAGATAGTAGCATTTTCTAAAATCAAATGCAGAAATTTAATTTGTCCATACTTTCCAGTCCAGTACTTGTTCTGGTATTGCATACAGTGCTATCAAGTTGTTTCCGACTCATAGCGACCCTATAGGCAAAGTAAAAATTCCCTTTTATTCTTCATTCTATTGCAAAAGCTTCAGTTTTCATCTCAGAAGCCCAAGGTACTGGCCAGAGCCATCCCGAGACAAAGCATCTAGTGGGGAATGACACTTAAGATCTGATGGATAACACATGAACCAAGAGATCTCCTTACTTTTTTCTAAATGTAGCTCAAAATAATACAAAACAGGAACATATTTTTGGGCAGATCACTGGTGTTTTCTCTCAACTGTCACTGAATACTGAAAGGGAGAACATCACATACTAGTATTCTGTATCAGAGGTGCAGTACAAAGAATATAACTACAGACCTAGCGTAGAAACCCAACTCAAGTTTCATATAAAGATGCTTCCAAAGATCTTTTCTTATCTGAAACCTTTCTTCCTATACCAAAGCAAGCTGTGCTCCTTAAGTTAAAGGTCAAAGTACATCAGCTTACATTTTAAAGCCCCTTGATCCTATGTTTATTGCTGGAGCCCATGTTTTACTAATTTCCATGCATACTTCATGTGTAACTAATGCCCTGTGTGCAGCCCTTTTTATCTGAAACACTGTTTTGTCTACATAAAACCAGGTACTCACTCTGTAGTAACCCCTGAAGTTGTGTTTCTGATTTTTTTCCCCAATCATATTGTATCTATTTATTCTCTTCGGGCAAATTTATCTGATTCAATGGATTAAAATTTTATCTAGACATCAAACATCATACTGAATATGTCCACCTGAGTCTTTTACAGGTAACTGTTATTGTTAGGTGCCTTCAAGTCATTTTCGACTCATAGCAACCCTATATGACAAAGTAGAACTTCCCCATAGGGTTTTCTTGGCTGTAATCTTTGCAGAAGCAGATCTCCAGGTCTGTCTCCTACAGTCACTGGGTGGGCTCTAACTGACAACCTCTAGGTTAGCAGCTGAGCATTTAACCATTTGTGCCATCAGGGCTCCTTATCCTTTTAGATCTCATTTTAGTTATCCCACTCCTAGTCTCTTCCTCAAGGTTCCTGGTCAATGAACCATATCCTACTATCCATCTAATTTGAATATATTCCTCAGAATATTATAGATTCTAAATCCAGATGAGATTGTGTCACTGTAAATCTTATGGCATGAAGGTAACAGAGCAGAAAAACAATATCTGGGTCCAGAATGGAAAAGAAAAAAAAAATGACTGAGCTATTCTTGCTGGGTTCCTTAACTGAAACTCATCAAACCACCTTCTCTGGAGAGAAATGAATCTGAGTTGAGAAAAGAGGTGAGAAGTGTAAAGGAAACTCCTCTTAAAAGTGAGGGGAATATGGATTTCATATTCTCTCCATTTCTGTACCTGAGTTGTTCTTACATGCTCTTATTCACAAAAGTGAATAAACCATCAAGTAAATTTATTTACTCATGTCACCAAATTGATATCATTAGTAAGTGGTAACAGACCCTGCTAGTATCCTGTGGGGCAGTTCTACTCTGTCCTGTAGGGTCACTGTGAGTCAGAATCAGTTCGACTGCAATGGATTTGGTTTTGGGTTTAGCACATGAACAGTTTTTTAAAAATTATTTTTATATCTTTCTTAGCATGCATATTTATCTTTATAGTTACTTTATCTTTATGGCTATTATAACAGATTTCCACTAATTATAATGATGTAACATTTATATTCCAAATATTCTTTTTAATAAAATATATTTATTTAACAAAAATTAAAACAAAATATGAGTACAAATCCTCCCCGAAGAATGCTGTCATAACAACAGTTTTAAACGAATGATTGACATTTAAGAAGTAAATCTTATTCCTCAATATCTGCCTACTTTAGACACGGGGGAGAACAGATAAACTTGAAGTACATTTCAGATACAAAATTGCATAAAAAAAGACACTGGTCAATTATCTGTGAAGAGATGATAGAAATAAATTCAGAATGACTTAGACATTTATATAATGTATGCATATTATAAAAATAAGCCTATTTGAAGAATCAGTTTCTATTTGCATAACTGAGGGGATATAATCGCCTAAGAACAGGAATAAGAGAAAATTTTTTAGCAAAAGTTAATAACTTCAGTTTTGGTTTTGATGAATTTGAGTCAGCTACAAAAAAAATTATTTGAAAATAATGAATAGATAGGGTTAAAATCATTAATATAGATACGGAAGAATGGTACAGAAATTAACAATAGAGGATGGAGGGTTTATTCTTGGGGCTTATGTTGCAAGTTACTTTTCTGCTCGAATGTGGGGATATATTGTCTATTATAAAATTGCCATTAGTAGTCTTTGAAATGAATAAAAAACCTACTGCCGTCCAGTCGATTCCGACTCAGAGCCACCATATAGGTCAGAGTAGAACTGCCTCATAGAGTTTCCAAGGAGCGCCTGGTGGATTCGAACTGCCGACCTCTTTATTAGCTCCTTGGAAGCTCTCTGGGGCAGTTCTACTCTGTCCTATAGAGTCGGTATGAGTCGGAATCTAAAAAAAAAATAAACTCGATAGCAGCGGGTTTTTTTTTTTTTTGAAAATGAATGGGATATCATAAATTAAGTGGGCTCATGGTAAAATAACACTAAATTTTGATGTACTCTTGCAAATTAATTTGGTCAAATTCACAATGGAATAATGGCTATGATTATGGGCTGTCTGTGTTCAAATTCCAGCTCCACATCCCTAAGAGACTTTAACCAATTTAATTAACCAATCTAGTCATTTTTTTTTTTTTTAGTCATTAGCTTTCTTTTGTCAAATGGGATAAAAATATTTCCTACCTCATAGTTCTTATAGAAATTATGTGAGATGATCAATGTAAAAAAAATATTACAGTGCTTGGTATATCGTAAGTGTTGAATAATTGTTAGCTTTATTATTCTTATTATAAAGCCCTACACTGGTTTCATTAATGGAATTGTAAAAAAAAAAAAAAAAAGAAATATTAGACAATTTTCCAACCTAGTATCTTTAAAAGACTTATTTTCTGATGATTTCTGAAGTAAATGAGACCTGAGTCTTGATTTAACTTTTTAGTGAATACAAGCCAGATATCTATTTTTCACCTCCTCATAAAAATTTTTTTTTTTTTCATGCCGAAGAGAAACACCTCCTCTCCTTTACCAGGGATTTTATCTTTTCCACCTCTAAAATCAAGGAGAATATTTCTTCCCATATTTAAAGACTTAATCAGATGCAAGCAAAATTGTCACATATAGGAACACAGAATGGTCTTCAGAGTCTACAGCTCAAGGCAAATTTTTCTCTTTTGCCTTATAATCCCTCTTAACTCAGGCCAGTGCTGTCGAGTGGACCCTCTCAGATATGTAAAAAACAAAATACTTTAGTTTGTGTATCATTTTTAATAATTACATGACAACATATTTTCATGGGAGTATTTTGAAAGCTGTTTTCCCTATACGCCACATAATGAATTTATCTCTTTATTTCCTGCATATCTTTTTGATCCGTGTGTTTCTAGGCAGTGGAAATTTAGCAGTACAAGAGGAAATGAGGTTCCTGTTTTCATCAAGCTTGCATTTTAGTAGAAAACCACTAAAGATATACAGAAAGCAAAAGAATAGTTAGTGACCAAGGCTGTAATGAAAATAAAAGGGAGTAGTATAATAAAGAGAAATTGGTTTTATGGCAAAGCCTCTCAGGGACGCATATGCTTAAACCATCATCTTCATACCAGAAGGATACAGCTTGGTAAAGACCTGGGGGAAAGCATGGCAGCCTCAGGTCTGAGACAATTAGGGATTGTCTGTCAGCTTCAGACCTGGTATGGCTGAAGCCTAGTAAGCAAACATGACACAATTATAAGATAAAGTTGAAGGACAGGACACAGGGTCCAGGTCATGTAGAGCTTCCTAGCTCAGGGTACGAGATTTGCATGTTATTTTTCAGTTTATTTGGCTGATAAGCATTAAAGGGGAAAATCGTTTAGTTGATGTTTTGCTTATAACAGCTGACACAGGCTATGGAAAAGAGACTGTAGGGGAATAACAGCAGTGGCTTGAACACATTTACATCAGTCCATATGAGAGTTCATTGCAGTTTGAACCACGGACGTGGTTAAAAAAAAAGAAAATTTTAAGTGTATTTGGTGCATATTTTGGAGGTGGGGTTGGACATGATGCCTGTGGACAAATGAAGAAAATATTTGTGGCAGAGAGTATATGTTCACTAAATATTTATTTGTTGAATAAAAAATAAATTCTAAGTTTGGGATGTAGACAATTTGGAGGAAGATGGCACCATATAATGAGATCTGAAATTCTGGGGAAGAAGTTTAGAGGTTCTGAAAAATAAGTATCTGTGTTTTGAGAATGTTTATTTTAGATTGTCCATTAGTAACCCAAGCAGAGATTTCAAGTAAGAAGTTAAAATGGAAATCAATAGTTCATGTATGACTTCAGGTTTTTAGATGAAATTATGCTAATAATGGTACATAGACAAGATTAAAAAGATATAATTGGTATGAGATTACCTAGAGAAGACAGTATATGTAGAGAAGAAGTCGCTAACAGGCAGAAATCCTGGGGTGTTTGTAACTTTTTCTGGAAAGTGAAATCCCTTTTAATGGGGCACGAAACCAAAAAAAACCCTTGCCATCAAGTCAATTCTGACCCACAGTGACCTGTAGGACAGAGTAGAACTGCCCCATAGGGTTTCCAAGAAGCAGGTGGTGGTTTTAAACTGCTGACATTTTGATTAGCAGCCATAGCCCTTAACGTTAGCCACAAGGGCTCCAGTGGGGCACACACACAAAAAAAAAAACAAACCCACTGCACAAGGCATGAGTAAATGGCCATGAGAGGGCCAGGGCACGGAACAGGATGTTTAGCCTAGATAAACCAAAAACCAAACCAAACCTGTTGCTGCCGAGTCGTTCTGACTTATGGCGATCCTACAGGACAGAGAAGAATTGCCTCATAGAGTTTCTAAGGAGCACCTGGGTGGATTCGAATTGCCGACCTTTTGCTTAGCAGCCATAGCTCTTAACTACTAGCCACCAGGGCTTGCTTATAGGTTGAGAAGGAACAATATATATATTTTTAAACTACAAACGGTTCACTGTGGAAATCAAATTGGAATATGTGTACTCTGCCTTAGACAATTATTTTTGCTCTGAATTTATACTGAAATAATAAACACAAACATACATACAGAGAAATACATACACGTATATCCATCTATACCCATTTCATGACTAAAGTGATCATGCCACTTATACCCCATGCTTCAATTACAAAGCTGTGAGCAGCGTGAAAACAACCTTTTTCATTCTTGAAAATTATTTCAAATGAAATACATTTCATCCTCACTGCTTTTGTATCTTTATTTTAATATAAAGCTATGGTTCTCCTTTTTCCAAACAGAATTTCTAATATCTTCGAAATCACATTGTTTATATTTCAGCAACTGCAATGCATGTTTCTATATTTATTGTATGTGCACTTCAGTGAAAATAGTACTCATTGAGTTAATATTATTCCTCCTATAATAATCACCCACATTTAAAATTACCACAACGTAATGCAATGCCATAAAATTTATATAAAGAATAATCAAGAGGTCAGAGTAGAAAACAATAATATTTTGCAGTTTTTTTTAATTTTTGTTTTAACATGTAAAAATTGAATTTCCAATTTTTGAAATGATTAAAATGGAAATTGTATTTTATATAACTAAATGAAAATTGTATAATGTTGTTGGTGTTAGGTGCCATCTGGTCAGCTCCAACTCATAGCTACCCTCATGTACAACAAAACGAAAGAATAGACTAGAGCCTATGTAATAGGAAAGCCTAAATCTACAAGTAGTATGCCAGTTTTACAAGAAATATCGCAACGTGTAGCCATTTTTGTCTTCTAAGGCTCCGGATTGGTAATAAATATACCACTTCTTAAGTGAAGAACTTCAAGATTGCTTACAAGCATTAGGAAATGCTTGCTCTGAGGGGCCATTAATAATACATGTAAATCCTATGTCATCGTTTAGATAAATTTCAGGCTTTCTCTATTGCACACCTGTTCTGTAATACAGTGAGAGGTCTGTACCTTCTTGTTACATCCAGTAATATTTGCTTTGGCATATAATGGGATTATGTCTTGGAAGGTCTGGGAAAAGATTTTATCATCAACCATAAATTCTGCCCTCAGGAAAGTAATTAACAGATCAGGTCATTCTTTCATCTTTTCAGTTCCCCACAGAGGTTCAGCTATTGGCTACAGGCATCAGTGCTCTGCCAATTGTCCCTAAAATGAACAAACAATTCACAGAGTACACCTCAAGACAGGTAGATCATACAATCTGAATTCCCTCCGCAGAGTGAGGGCAGAAAGGAAAGTGACCGATTCTTTAGCGTTGTTTGAACATTGCCTTTTATATAAAAGTCTGTTAACTTTTTGGATTAATTTTGGTCTTCTAACATCCTATTTTTTTTTCTTTTTAGTATTAGTGCGGTCTGGTGAATAGAAGTGTAACATGATCTATGGAAAGGCATTACACGGTTTTTTGTTTGTTTTTGCAAAGTCTTAGACTTAGGGTGTTCTATCTATTTAGGATAAACTTAGCAGTCAAGACTAAAACTTCACTAGTGGGTATTCTATAATAATTAATTTTTAAAATTACTAGATATTTCATGTACCAACTCACTAGTTTGAACTGCTATCAGTTTGAAGTGCTGGATAAATCATTTTCCTTGTGGTTCAGAAATCTTAATACTATTGTACTTTTCTAATTTATCTCATCCAACGTCAAACCTTCTGCTAATACATAGTATATGACCTTCTCATCTTTCTAAATAAGTGCCATTAAAATAATCAGTATTCTGTTCCGTACCTATACACCTGCCGTTTGGGATACCCCATAACAGGAAATAAATTATTTTGAGAATATGGAAACACTATGCTTTGTATAGCATAGACATCACTATGAGCTAGAATACACTAAAATGTTCATTTTTATATTCTACCCAATGAAGTATATAAATTTTATACACACATACACATGTATACATCTATGACTATACATATATAAGCATATGTGTGTGTATATATAAAAAATACCAAACCTGGTGCCGTCGGTTCCAATGCATAACGACCCTATAGGACAGAGTGGAACTTCCCCACAGGGTTTCTAAGGAGCACTTGGTGGATTCAAACTGCCGACCCTTTGGTTAGCAGCCGTAGCACTTAACCACTACGCCACCAATTAACTTTATGACATATAAAAATGTAACAACTGAGATGAGAGTGGAAAAATAGAAGGAAAAAAAAAGTGCTTTCTATCATAGCACTCTGTTTCTTGTATTATATTAATTAATTAATATAACTATATATATAAAAACAAGTATATATATAAGTATATATACATATATATAATAAATGAACAATTAAACATTAGGGAAATTAATGCTTAGATTGGTGAAACAGTGTCACATAGTTTATATCTGATTTTATGGTAGATTGGGATGGATGACATGCTGTCTATTTATCTTGTCAATTTAGTGTGCTGTATACAACTGGCACAAAATAGTTCTATATTCTTGTTGAACAAATGTTACAGTATCACTCTTTCTTTTTTCCCACATCTTCAAGTGGAGCTTTATTAATTTCACTAATTCACTGTTACTGAGTGACAACAAACACATTTTAAATAAAACTAATGAAAGAACTATATTTGGTAGGCCATTGATAAATTCTAGCTGTGGCCTGTAAGATAATGGCACAAGCTTTGGGATAATGCAGAATTATCCCAAATGACATTTTCTAGTCTTTTAGTATGTTAGAAGCAATAAAAGAGGACAATTATAATAAAAAGGAATGCTACTACTTTCTCACCTACCTCTGTTTCAGTGTGACAGTATTCAGATAAATAGTGAGATATATAATTGAACCAATATCATGTCTTGAGTTAACCTTGGTGCATTGTGAGCTAAAAAAAAACTTCAACCTCTCATTGTTACCAAGTGCATAATCAGGTAAAAAATAAAATGAAGCTTTTGCAGAGACCTCATCACTTTTACTAGCCGAGCACAAGTTTTCCTCTCACCATGCAGACTTTAATAACTTGATCCTGTAATTATTGCTTATTATAATTATGGGACTAGCATACTGTTCTGTGACCTATTTCACCAAGCCATCAAAATGAGGTCCTGACCACCTCATTATTAGGGATCTCATGCCACAATATGTCTATGTAAGAGTGTTGCTCTCTTGGTCCGGGACTAAATTTGATTTGTTAATTGAAAACCTTCTCCCTGAACCATCCTCCCCCACTCCGTTGATATGAATGATATATGATACACTTGTTCATCTAAAGATCTCTGGCATTTTTAACTACAAAATGCTCAGTAGAAATGATTTGACTTGCTAGATTTGATTTAGTCTGTTAGCTCATTTTTAATTAAGTCCTTCATTTCCCGATGATAATATAAAGTCAACCCAAACTAAGCTTTTCCAACCTAAGTTGATAGGTTGCTGTTGTTGTTAGTTAGCTAGCTGCCATCGAGTTGAGCCTAGCTCATGGTGACCAAAGGATTTTCAGCATGACTAAGGCAAAGCTGTTGTCTAATAAGTCCCAAAGGCAGGAAAAACTCTGTGAGAATCAGATTGTTTTCATTCCCCTTAGACGCTCCAAAATACTTTTTTTTTTTTTAATTTTAGAATTAGACTGGCAAGAGATGGTAAATACCACAGAGTGTTCTATTTCCTGAGTGTTTTTGAATAAAGTTCAGATGAATCTAAAGTCAAAATAGAAAGATTTAATAAAAAAGCAATTGAACAGAAGGGAACCACTTGGAGAAAAGGTTAATGAATATACAGCTGATTGAAAACTTACTTTGGATGAGTGGCTCTGAAAAATTATTGGGATAGGTAATCCTTATGCCAATACAATGGTATCAGTGTAATTATCTCCCTTTTCACAATAAGAAATATCTTCAGAGAGAGTAAGTTACTTACATGAAGTTAAAAAGCTAGTAGGTGTCAAACGCAAGATCTGAACTCAAGTCTTCCTTAACCACCAGGAGATACTGAGATGAGAGAGAAGATGCCAATCATGATAAAATACTTACAGACAACACAGATTTGACATACCAAAATATTCTTCGTTTTGGTAAACATTTACATGAAGACACATACTAAAGTTCTATAGGGCTCTGGCCTTTTCTTGCTCATGAATTTGAGAGTAATAACTAGAGGAATTCAATAAATGCGTCAGCAAATCTCCCTAAACAGGCTGACTCAGGAGGTGCTTTACATTGTGATAAACATTACTCTTTCCCAAAGTCTTAGGAATTCTTTCTAATGGCATAAGAGCTTCATTAAGAAATGAGGCGTATGAAATTTCCACCAGTCTCTCCGCAAGGTGGAATAATTGAAGGAATAAGCCTTTATTACTCTTGCGTTATAGTTTGGGAAAAGGGAACAGAATATTGTTCAAAGTGCATTTCGATGTTACCGTCACAAAAAAATTTTAGCACATTTTATTTATATTTACAAAGATACATCTCATTAAGAAATATGAAGTTCCCATTTGCATAAGTTGAATAAAGTTTCATGTAATTTGCCTCTTGAAAAACAAATTTAAAATTATGATGTTGATACCCTCGTATCTAAATATAAAAAATTAAGGTTAAAATGTGTGTGTCTGTTTGTAGTCCAGGGGGTATTTTTCATTTCAGGGAAGTTGGGAAAAGAAAATTAATTGGTAAGATCAAATAAAACCTATATTGTTGGAATTTTATAGTATTGTAATTTAAATACCAGGTACCTGTGATTTATGATTATTATACAAATTTTATAAAATTTATAAAATGGATAACAGCTATTTCACATCATCTGGAATGTTGCCCACACACCTTTACTTCTTAGACTGAGCAGAAAGCTCCACCTGAAGTCAACAGGAGTTTCTTGTAATTTGTAATTTCCATGTTAAATTAAGAGTGGGAGTAGCTGATATTTACAGAGCACTTCCTTGTGAGTACTGCATATTACATTAAATCTCCCAGTCAAACTCTGTATGTCCAAAATTAAATGCATAAAGTTTGGCTGCCTTCCCTCCCCAAATAGGTTACTTCTGCGAGGATCTAGCACAGGTGGAACCACCATTCAGATGTCAGATGGTCACATTAGATAATTGGAAATAATTCTTGACAATTTTTTTTTTTCCTCCCATCCAACTAATTCAGTTGATTCTACCTCCTGAACATTTTACTGTAGTTTTTACTTGTTAGTATACTTTTGGCCACCTTCCTAGTTCATATTGTCATCTGTATGTCACTTAGGTAACAGAAATAACCTCCTGTTTGGACCCAAAGGATCCATTCTCAATTGCATTTTCCAAATTCACTTTATTCACAACATAGAGTGAGTTTAAATCATAATTTTGTAACTTCTCTCTAAAACAATTAAAAATCCTCTCACTGATCTTAATAAAATGTCCAAAAAAAGTCTTAAACATGGCCAGTGTGCCAAATGTAATTTTGTTTCCACCTGCCTTCCCAGTCATATTATTCTGTCATTCACCCAGTATGTCTTTATGGAGTCCCTCAAAAGTTCCTGAAAAGAGCTAAACTCCTTCCAATATTAGGACCTCTTGAATTTACAGTTTCTTCTTGAAAACTTGTTGCATTATGTCTTCTTACCTCTACCTCTTGGTTTTAGTAAAACAGGGAAGATTTATTGTCTTCTGTATTAGTTTGCTATTGATGCTGTAAAAAAAATACCACAAGCTTAGTGGCTTAAAACAACATAGAATACTGATAGGGACTACAGGAACCACTGAGACTCTCACACTAAGATACATTTTGAACTTGGAATTGAGCTACTCCCAGAGGTCACTTTTTAACCAGATAATACATTGGCTTTATAAAATAAACAATATCACTCATGAGTACTCCTTTAAACAATCAACTAACAATATGAAACCAAACAGTCAACAATTACCCAAAAGCAAAGATGAGAAGGCAAAGAGGGACGGGGAAACTAGATCAATGGAAACAGAAAAAACAGAATGGAAATAATGAGAATGCTGACACATCTCAAAAGTCGTAACAAGTGTTCACGGAACAATTTCTAAAAAAATTGTTAAATGGGAATTTAATTTGCTGTGTAAACCTGCATCTAAAACACAACAAAATATTTAATAAAATAATTTGTTATCTTACAGGTCTGGTGGTCAGAAGCCTGAAATTCGCTTTGCTGGGCTAAAATCAAGGTGCCCACGGGACTGGTTCCTTCTGAAATCTACCAGGGAGAATCTGTTTTGTTGATTTTTTCAGGATGGATGTTGTTCGCATTCTTTGGCTCCTGGCACTGCATCACACAATTCTGCCCTCTCTGTCACATCATTTTCTCTCTTATAAGGACCCTTATAATTACATTGGGCCCCCTGAAATGTCCAAGATAATCTTCTCATCTGAAGATCCTTAAGTCCCTTTCACTATGCAGTGTAATATATTCACAGGATCTGGGGAATAGGATTTCAACATCATTTGGGGTCATTGCCTGCCACAGTTTCCCAGACTAGGATCTTTTAGATCCATTAAAATAGTGAAGGGCATGAGGACAAATACAATATCCGGTTATTCCTGCCCATGTCCCTACTAGCCACTGCAGTTCCTAGAATATATTGGTATGACTATTTGTTGAATTACAAAGTGAAAATCACTAGAGATTGAATTAGAATAGCTAAGAATTGAGTGGGGGAAACTGGCCAGATAAGAAAGTGGAGTCATATTAGATTTTCAAGTATTTTTCTCAAGCCTAGAAATGAAAATGTAAGCATTGAAATAGAATTGAAATTAATCATGCTAACTGTATAACTTGTCATTTTTGTGATTATTAAATTTAAATATTTTTCAAGGAGAAATGGAAAGAGATAACCTAGCTTAAAGATATGATTACAATATTTAAGAACTTTTGTGAGCTTGTCAAAATATTTAATATTTCATTGTTTTTCTCAGTCTGATTATATTTGTAAAGCAGAAATAATAACTTATACTTCCTAAGGATTAATAAGGTAATGTGTGATTTGTAGTATGATTTGTAAATCATACAAAAGATATGAGACATAACCAAATCTCTCTTGGATTTGAAGTGTGTGTGTGTATATGTGGTGATATATTCGTAATGTCAGTAGTTGATTTTTTTTATTTTTTTTATTTGAATGAGTCCTGGCTTGGTTACAAAAATATGTTATTTGGAGAAAGAAAAATAGTGCTGAAAACAGTCTTTTCAGTTTATCTGGATATATTTTATAAACATTGGCTGCATCTTACCATGCTGAAACTACATTTGTTAATGGGGCAAGCTATTACTGAATATCTAAATACAGAAAAAATGAATTTATTCCTGACTCAGAAACTCAGTCACTTAATTGCCCACTCAGTTATCCTTCATGATTCTGTCCCGACTTACTTACTATGGGACTAAACTATTCTGACCCATGGATCTTTCACATTTCTGGTAATTTTATTGTTCAAAATTAATGGGAAATTCAGTTTATGAGTGATGGAAGTATAATTTGCATTAAAGATCGCTTATTTCCAGAAAGTCTTAGTAAAAAAATGCACATGCACTTTTTAATATGCCTCTTACCCAGCGTTTTGAATGGATGAATCAGACTCTCAACAAAAGGGTTTTTTGTTTGTTTTGTTTTGCTTGTACAGGGATGTATTTTCTTGTATTTCAATTGGGTCTATTAATATATTAATAGTACCTAGTAATATTTAAAATGTGTGTAGGTGTGTATTTATGAAATGCACATATTTTTTTCTTCACATTTAAGTTTTCTCAATTATATTATGATAAGGAAACAACTTGGGGATTTACTAAGCCTCAAATGGTAATATTTTTGATGATTTGATTTGGTACTGTTTGAAGTTAGCCAAGATTAATCAGATTTGTTGAGTATGAAGAGCTTGGCCTTGAAAAAAAAATTTTTTTTTTTATAGAAATAGAAAAATACCTCTACATTTACAAAGGAGAAAAGAAAAGAAAATACAGTAAACTCTATGGTTGTATAGGTGGGAAAGATTTCAGGTTTTAAAAAAGCTTGGATAATCTAGTAATTTACATTGAATTTTATGGTGTTGGAAGACAGGAAACATTTAGAAATCATGTTATAAAATAATTGATTTATGGTCTGATTCTAAGAAAAGCTTAACTACAACAACAAATCCTGGACAGGGGAGAGGGCTTTTTTTCCAGTCACTTTCATTTCTATTATTAGCCATGTTGAAAACATCACAACTGAGAATCTTTAAGAAATTTTTATTTTACGTGGATACTCATCATTTCTGAAATATGTCTATCTTTCCAATATTCGCTATAAAATGTTTAAGCTAATTAATGAGATACTGAATCCAACTGTAAAAGCAAAAGCCAATAAAACACTCATCATAATCTGATAAAGGACTTATTTGATATATGACTTAGTAGTTGCATTTTATAGCACGTATGTAGCTTTGAATTATTATAATACTAAATTTCAATAAAAGAAACTGTCCCTCTCGCGTGAAAATTGCCATATAAATTATTATAATAGTAGATAATATAGCAGTCATTTATATTTCAATTGACATATCTCTGTTAATTTTATTCTTAATATATTAAAATCCATACACATTCAATCATTTCCTGTATCTTTGGCTGGCTTTATAGAAATTGTAGAAATCAAACATGCCTATGTTTTACAGGTTGACAAAACATGTACTGAAAACTTTTATCTAACATTGGACTATAAAATAGTAAAGTCTACCTGTGTGAAATAGAATACAAACCCAGGGGTCTAAATTTCACAAACAATTTTAGAGTGGAAACAGTTAAATATATTTCAAAACCAGATTATTTCTCTTTAGAGATTCCTCTTAAAAGAAAGTTAGTATCCACATTAGATCTCAAATTACTCAACTCCCATTTCTTATCTACATTATCAGGTTTTCTTTTTTTTTTTCCTATGTAAGTTAACTTTTACAATTTAAATGAGTACACTTCCAAATATAAAAGTTAACCCTAGAAAGTACAGTATTAAGTTTAAATGTAACATTAACTTGCTACTGTATGCATAATACATTAATAGTAAATGCTTATAATATACACATGACTCTCATTACTGGCCTTTGGGGAAAAACTACTGGTAATGGAACTAAGTTTAAATATTTGAGTAGAGCTTCTTATATGGAAAACCCTGGTGCTGTAGTGGTTAAGTGCTACAGCTGCTAACCAAAGGGTTGGCAGTTCAAATCCTCCAGGCGCTCCGTGGAAACTCTAAGGGGTGGTTCTACTGCGTCCTATAGGGTCGCTATGAGTTGGAAGCAACTATACATTTAAAAAAAAAAAAAAATTTTTTTTTTTTTTATACAGGACTCGGTTCGGTGCTTTTTTTTTTTTTGGTCTTATTATATATTTTATTTCAAAAATATGTTTCCTATACATTATATTCCAAATCCAATACGCTGAAATGAAAACAGAACATTATACAAACAACAGAAAAACCTAAAATTGAAAATGGCTTTGTAGATAGTCCTGCATTTTTGTGAAGCTTTACTATATCATTCTTTATACAATTATTTAATAGTTTAAAATAGAATCATAACATTTTTTTAATTTATATTTTTCTCCTTAAGAAACAGAATGCTTTCCCTACCCTTAAATGGTTGGGATATGTGTGGAAGAAATGGAAGAAGACAAAAATATGAACCATTATGGAATCCACACTTGGGTCTTCACCATGGGGCAAAAATGCCCCTTCTCCCCCCCAAAAATCTGAGTTTTTTGAACTTCAGTGACTTTCAGAGCGGGATTCTGAAAACTTCTGGTAATATAGTCATATACGTCTTTAAGATAGTCTATATATTTCAGCAGTATTATTCATTTATTTCTGTATAAAACAAACAGCATTGAACAAGTAACAACCCTTTAGTTATAAGCTACATTTTCATGTAGACATTGTAAGTCTCCCCTTGAAACAGTGAGTATTAACTGGTACCCAGTTGTAGTTTTGTAACTAAAGGTCAGGCCTCCACTAATTTAGATTGAATCTGTATGCACAAAGCAGAATGATTCTGGGGAAATGTTCAACCATAATGATCTGTCAAGTAAATCAAAGCTATCTCTGTACATGACAATGTGGCTGATACTGCTGATATTTTCAGATTTCTGCAAAACACATCACAAATCCTAAATGTATTCGTACTGAATGTTTATTTAGAAGCTCTTAACTATTCTATTTCATAAGTGTATTTACATTTCATGTTAATTTCATTGGTGGATAATTAGTCATTCCAAATAATATTTTTAACTTAAATACAAATTGTTATAGTATTTTATATTCAGTCATATTATTCATTCAGTAAGATTTTATAGAGAATCCATTATTTACTTAAATATTAATGCAATATATGACAAATTGATATACAACCAAAATAATGTGTAGAAACTTATCAATTCTATTAACTTTTCACTGTTACTGTTTTCTTGACCCCATTCTTCCCCTGTCCATGATAAGTTATTGGAATCATTCTCTTTCATATCCACTCAACTCTTTGCTTGAATTTCTCTTCACTTTAACCCCTCTTAACCCACATATAAATGGTGACCCTAGTAAAGCCCAGTTCTCTAACAGTACCCTACCTATCCACCATGATTAAACATGTCTGGAAAAGACATGCAAATATAACCATCAATCTCCACAACTTGCCTAAATGCTGGATGCAAATCGTGAAATATTTCTTTTATTGATTCATCACCCTTGTTTTTTTGAGTTAACTATTTCCTTCCATTTCTTCTCTCCTCAAATCTTCAGGTCCTACCATCCATTTCCTAAATTGATCCCAAGCTGATGACCTCGTTTCCCACTTTATTGAGAAAATCTGCCCAGTACATAGATCAATCTATGCTACGTGAGTCTGTATTCATACATTCTGTCTTCTTACTATTAGTATAGAAAACTGTCCCATTTTACAATAGAATACATTTCCTTTTTCCTATTTCGGTATTTTTCCTCTCTTTTGCATCATTAATTGTTTATTCTCTTGTATCTGTTTGTTTGTTTGGATATTCAGCTGAAAATATGCTGTTATTATTCTAAAGTCCACCCAAATTGTTCTTATCTTGGTCGTGCAAAATCCAGTGGTTATTTTTTTGGCCTTATCTTACTTGATTCCTCAGCAGCTTTTTGCACAGTTGATCAATCTCCTTTTCTTGAAACATCGCCGTATTTGCTTCAAGTTACACTTTACTGCCCTGGTTTTTTACTTACGCTAATTTCTAATCCCAGTCTTCTTAGCTCTTTTTTTTTTTTTTTTTTTTAATCTTTCTGACAACCAAATATGGGAAAGCTCTTGTTTTTCTAGGAGTTAGTTTTTGATCACTTCTATTTTTATCTATACTCACTCTCACTCCTTCAATGATCACATCTGATATAGACTGTGAGAAATTGAGAGTGTGGGAGGTGTTAGGAGGGTGCAGTGTTAAAAAAAGAAGCAAAAACCTTATCTTCCTCACATAAAAAGAAAAAAGTAAAGCAAAACAAAACAATAACAAAAAACTTTTTCCCCTCTCGCTTTCCCATGACAATCCATGAGACTTTTCTGTTGGCTCAACTGTAAAAGGTATCCAGAATCCAGGTCACTCTTTGCAGCTACCACCCTCTTCTATAACAATATCTTCTTTTGCATAGATTATTGCAATAGTATGACTCTTATGAGCGCTCAGGGATTGCATATCTGGTATTAAAAAGACTGGTCTGGTCTTGTGCCATCCTGTTGATCATTGTTATACTTAAGCCATTTTTTTTTTTTTTTTTTTATAATAACTTTTATTAAGCTTCAAGTGAACGTTTACAAATCCAATCAGTCTGTCACATATAAGTTTACATACATCTCACTCCCTACTCCCACTTACTCTCCCCGTCTTGAGTCAGCCCTTTCAGTCTCTCCTTTCTTGACAATTTTGCCGGCTTCCCTCTCTCTCTATCCTCCCATCCCCCCTCCAGACAAGAGTTGCCAACACAATCTCAAGTGTACACCTGATATAATTAGCTCACTCTTCATCAGCGTCTCTCTCCCACCCGCTGACCAGTCCCTTTCATGTCTGATGAGTTGTCTTCAGGGATGGTTCCTGTCCTGTGTCAACAGGAGGTCTGGAGAGCATGACCGCCGGGATTCCTCCAGTCTCAGTCAGACCATTAAGTTTGGTCTTCTTATGAGAATTTGGGGTCTGCATCCCACTGCTCTCCTGCTCCCTCAGGGGTCCTCTGCTGAGCTCCCTGTCAGGGCAGTCATCGATTGTGGCCGGGCACCAACTAGTTCTTCTGGTCTCAGGATGATGTAGGTCTCTGGTTCATGTGGCCCTTTCTGTCTCTTGGGCTCTTAGTTGTCATGTGGACTTGGTGTTCTTCATTTTCCTTTGCTCCAGGTGGGTTGAGACCAATTGCTGCATCTTAGATGGCTGCTTGTTAGCATTTAAGACCCCAGACGCCACATTTCAAAGTGGGATGCAGAATGATTTCATAATAGAATTATTTTGCCAATTGACTTAGAAGTCCCCGCAAACCATGTTCCCCAGACCCCCGCGCTTGCTCCGCTGAGCTTTGAAGCATTCATTTTATCCCGGAAACTTCTTTGCTTTTGGTCCAGTCCAATTGAGCTGACCTTCCATGTATTGAGTGTTGTCTTTCCCTTCACCTAAAGCAGTTCTTATCTACTGATTAATCAATAAAAAACCCTCTCCCACCCTCCCTCCCGCCCCTCCTCGTAACCACAAAAGTATGTGTTCTTCTCAGGTTTACTATTTCTCAAGATCTTATAATAGTGGTCTTATACAGTATTTGTCCTTTTGCCTCTGACTCATTTCACTCAGCATAATGCCTTCCAGGTTCCTCCATGTTATGAAATGTTTCAGAGATTCGTCACTGTTCTTTATCGATGCGTAGTATTCCATTGTGTGAATATACCACAATTTATTTACCCATTCATCCGTTGATGGACACCTTGGTTGCTTCCAACTTTTTGCTATTGTAAACAGAGCTGCAATAAACATGGGTGTGCATATATCTGTTTGTATGAAGGCTCTTGTATCTCTAGGGTATATTCCGAGGAGTGGGATTTCTGGGTTGTATGGTAGTTCTATTTCTAACTGTTTAAGATAACGCCAGATAGATTTCCAAAGTGGTTGTACCATTTTACATTCCCACCAACAGTGTATGAGAGTTCCAATCTCTCCGCAGCCTCTCCAACATTTATTATTTTGTGTTTTGTGGATTAATGCCAGCCTTGCTGGTGTGAGATGGAATCTCATCGTAGTTTTAATTTGCATTTCTCTAATGGCTAATGATCGAGAGCATTTTCTCATGTATCTGTTGGCTGCCTGAATATCTTCTTTAGAGAAATGTGTGTTCATATCCTTTGCCCACTTCTTGATTGGGTTGTTTGTCTTTTTGTGGTTGAGTTTTGACAGAATCATGTAGATTTTAGAGATCAGGCGCTGGTCGGAGATGTCATAGCTGAAAATTCTTTCCCAATCTGTAGGTGGTCTTTTTACTCTTTTGGTGAAGTCTTTAGATGAGCATAGGTGTTTGATTTTTAGGAGCTCCCAGTTATCGGGTTTCTCTTCATCATTTTTGGTAATGTTTTGTATTCTGTTTATACCTTGTATTAGGGCTCCTAGGGTTGTCCCAATTTTTTCTTCCATGATCTTTATCGTTTCAGTCTTTATGTTTAGGTCTTTGATCCACTTGGAGTTAGTTTTTGTGCATGGTGTGAGGTATGGGTCCTGTTTCATTTTTTTGCAAATGGATATCCAGTTATGCCAGCACCATTTGTTAAAAAGGCTGTCTTTTCCCCAGTTAATTGACACTGGTCCTTTGTCAAATATCAGCTGCTCATACGTGGATGGATCTATGTCTGGGTTCTCAATTCTGTTCCATTGGTCTATGTGTCTGTTGTTGTACCAATACCAGGCTGTTTTGACTACTGTGGCTGTATAATAGGTTCTGAAGTCAGGTAAGGTGAGGCCTCCCACTTTCTTCTTCTTTTTCAGTAGTGCTTTGCTTATCCGGGGCTTTTTTCCCTTCCATATGAAATTGGTGATTTGTTTCTCTATCCCCTTAAAATATGACATTGGAATTTGGATCGGAAGTGCGTTAAATGTATAGATGGCTTTTGGTAGTATAGACATTTTTACTATGTTAAGTCTTCCTATCCATGAGCAAGGTATGTTTTTCCACTTAAGTATGTCCTTTTGAATTTCTTGTAGTAGAGCTTTGTAGTTTTCTTTGTATAGGTCTTTTACATCCTTGGTAAGATTTATTCCTAAGTATCTTATCTTCTTGGGGGCTACCGTGAATGGTATTGATTTGGTTATTTCCTCTTCGGTGTTCTTTTTGTTGATGTAGAGGAATCCAAGTGATTTTTGTATGTTTATTTTATAACCTGAGACTCTGCCAAACTCTTCTATTAGTTTCAGTAGTTTTCTGGAGGATTCCTTAGGGTTTTCTGTGTATATAATCATGTCATCTGCAAATAGTGATAACTTTACTTCTTCCTTGCCAATCCGGATACCTTTTATTTCTTTGTCTAGCCTGATTGCCCTGGCTAAGACTTCCAACACGATGTTGAATAAGAGCGGTGATAAAGGGCATCCTTGTCTGGTTCCCGTTCTCAAGGGAAATGCTTTCAGGTTCTCTCCATTTAGAGTGATATTGGCTGTTGGCTTTGCATAGATGCCCTTTATTATGTTGAGGAATTTTCCTTCAATTCCTATTTTGGTAAGAGTTTTTATCATAAATGGGTGTTGGACTTTGTCAAATGCCTTTTCTGCATCAATTGATAAGATCATGTGGTTTTTGTCTTTTGTTTTATTTATGTGATGGATTACATTAATGGTTTTTCTGATATTAAACCAGCCTTGCATACCTGGTATAAATCCCACTTGATCAGGGTGAATTATTTTTTTGATGTGTTGTTGGATTCTATTGGCTAGAATTTTGTTGAGGATTTTTGCATCAATGTTCATGAGGGATATAGGTCTATAATTTTCTTTTTTTGTAATGTCTTTACCTGGTTTTGGTATCAGGGAGATGGTGGCTTCATAGAATGAGTTGGGTAGTATTCCGTCATTTTCTATGCTTTGGAATACCTTTAGTAGTAGTGGCGTTAACTCTTCTCTGAAAATTTGGTAGAACTCTGCAGTGAAGCCGTCCGGGCCAGGACTTTTTTTTGTTGGGAGTTTTTTGATTACCGTTTCAATCTCTTTTTTTGTTATGGGTCTATTTAGTTGTTCTGCTTCTGAATGTGTTAGTTTAGGTAGGTAGTGTTTTTCAAGGAATTCATCCATTTCTTCTAGGTTTTCAAATTTGTTAGAGTACAATTTTTCATAATAATCTGAAATGATTCTTTTAATTTCATTTGGTTCTGTTGTGATGTGGTCCTTCTCATTTCTTATTCGGGTTATTTGTTTCCTTTCCTGTATTTCTTTAGTCAGTCTAGCCAATGGTTTATCAATTTTGTTAATTTTTTCAAAGAACCAGCTTTTGGCTTTGTTAATTCTTTCAATTGTTTTTCTGTTCTCTAATTCATTTAGTTCAGCTCTAATTTTTATTATTTGTTTTCTTCTGGTGCCTGATGGATTCTTTTGTTGCTCACTTTCTATTTGTTCAAGTTGTAGGGACAGTTCTCTGATTTTGGCTCTTTCTTCTTTTTGTATGTGTGCATTTATTGATATAAATTGACCTCTGAGCACTGCTTTTGCTGTGTCCCAGAGGTTTTGATAGGAAGTATTTTCATTCTCGTTGCTGTCTATGAATTTCCTTATTCCCTCCTTGATGTCTTCTATAACCCAGTCTTTTTTCAGGAGGGTATTGTTCATTTTCCAAGTATTTGATTTCTTTTCCCTCGTTCTTCTGTTATTGATCTCTAGTTTTATTGCCTTGTGGTCTGAGAAGATGCTTTGTAATATTTCGATGTTTTGGACTCTGCAAAGGTTTGTTTTATGACCTAATATGTGGTCTATTCTAGAGAATGTTCCATGTGCGCTAGAAAAAAAAGTATATTTTGCAGCAGTTGGGTGGAGAGTTCTGTATAAGTCAATGAGGTCAAGTTGGTTGATTGTTGTAATTAGATCTTCCGTGTCTCTGTTGAGCTTCTTACTGGATGTCCTGTCCTTCTCCGAAAGGGGTGTGTTGAAGTCTCCTACTATAATTGTGGAGGTATCTATCTCGCTTTTCAGTTCTGTTAAAATTTGATTTATATATCTTGCAGCCCTGTCATTGGGTGCGTAAATATTTAATATGGTTATGTCTTCCTGATCAATTGTCCCTTTTATCATTATATAGTGTCCTTCTTTATCCTTTGTGGTGGATTTAAGTCTAAAGTCTATTTTGTCAGAAATTAATATTGCTACTCCTCTTCTTTTTTGCTTATTGTTTGCTTGATATACTTTTTTCCATCCTTTGAGTTTTAGTTTGTTTGTGTCTCTAAGTCTAAGGTGTGTCTCTTGTAGGCAGCATATAGATGGATCGTGTTTCTTTATCCAGTCTGTGACTCTCTGTCTCTTTATTGGTGCATTTAGTCCATTTACATTCAGGGTAATTATAGATAAATAAGTTTTTAGTGCTGTCATTTTGATGCCTTTTTATGTGTGTTGTTGACAATTTCATTTTTCCACATACTTTTTTGTGCTGAGGCGTTTTTCTTAGTAAATTGTGAGATCCTCACTTTCATAGTGTTTGACTTTATGTTAGTTGAGTCGTTACGTTTTTCTTGGTTTTTGTCTTGAGTTATAGAGTTGTTATACCTTTTTGTGGTTACCTCATTATATACCCCTATTTTTCTAAGTAAAAACCTAACTTGTATTGTTCTATATCGCCTTGTATCACTCTCCATATGGCAGTTCAATGCCTCCTGTATTTAGTCCCTCTTTTTGATTATTGTGATCTTTTACCTATTGACTTCCATGATTCCCTGTTATGTGTATTTTTTTTTAATTAATCTTAATTTGTTTGTTTTTGTGATTTCCCTATTTGAGTTGATATCAGGACGTTCTGTTTTGTGACCTTGTGTTGTGCTGATATCTGATATTATTGGTTCCCTGACCAAACAATATCCTTTAGTATTTCTTGTAGCTTTGGTTTGGTTTTTGCAAATTCTCTAAACTTGTGTTTGTCTGTAAATATCTTAATTTCGCCTTCATATTTCAGAGAGAGTTTTGCTGGATATATGATCCTTGGTTGGCAGTTTTTCTCCTTCAGTGTTCTGTATATGTCGTCCCATTCCCTTCTTGCCTGCATGGTTTCTGCTGAGTAGTCAGAACATATTCTTATTGATTCTCCCTTGAAGGAAACCTTTCTTTTCTCCCTGGCTGCTTTTAAAATTTTCTGTTTATCTTTGGTTTTGGTGAGTTTGATGATAATATGTCTTGGTGTTTTTCTTTTTGGATCAATCTTAAATGGGGTTCGATGAGCATCTTGGATAGATATCCTTTCGTCTTTCATGATGTCAGGGAAGTTTTCTGTCAGAAGTTCTTCAACTATTTTCTCTGTGTTTTCTGTCCCCCCTCCCTGTTCTGGGACTCCAATCACCCGCAGGTTATCCTTCTTGATAGAGTCCCACATAATTCTTAGGGTTTCTTCATTTTTTTTAATTCTTTTATCTGATTTTTTTTCAGCTATGTTGGTGTTGATTCCCTGGTCCTCCAGATGTCCCAGTCTGCATTCTAATTGCTCGAGTCTGCTCCTCTGACTTCCTAGTGTGTTGTCTAATTCTGTTATTTTATTGTTAATCTTTTGGATTTCTACATGTTGTCTCTCTATGGATTCTTGCAACTTATTAATTTTTCCAGTATGTTCTTGAATAATCTTTTTGAGTTCTTCAACAGTTTTATCAGTGTGTTCCTTGGCTTTTTCTGCAGATATCCTAATTTCATTTGTGATATCATTAAGCATTCTGTAAATTAGTTTTTTATATTCTGTATCTGATAATTCCAAAATTGTATCTTCATTTGGGAAAGATTTTGATTCTTTTGTTTGGGGAGTTGGAGAAGCTGTCACGGTCTGCTTCTTTAAGTGGTTTGATATGGATTGTTGTCTCCGAGCCATCACTGGGAAACTAGTTTTTCCAGAAAATCCGCTAAAAAAAAAACTGCAGTCAGATCCCTATCAGAGTTCTCCCTCTGGCTCAGGCTATTCAGATGTTAATGAAGCCGCCTGGGGAGGGTGGGGGAGGGAACAGAGAGATAGGAGAGTAGCACTTCAGAATATAGCCAGAGTTGCTTGTCTTGCTTGGAAAGACTATTATATCTGAGATTCCCGCGGGCGCGTCGCCTATGTGTGCTGTCTGTGTGGAGATTGCCCCCGGGGGGTCTGGCCCGCTGGAGTCACGGTCAGATCCTCCGCTTCCAGCCCCACGCCCAGCGTCAAGGCTCCCCTACTGGGACGGTGCACTCTCGACTCCAAAATCAGTCGCTGCCTCCCGGGGACTTCTCGTCCCTCCAGCCGCGTGGCCGTGCCGTCCCCGTGAACCAGGTGGGCCCCCTCCCGGGGTTAGTTCAGATGGGTGGAGTAGCTCCCCGTGCTTGTGCCGCGACCGAGTGTCCCGGCTGGAACGCTGTTCTCCCCGCTCCAATACCAGTCGCTGCCTCCCGGGGACTTCTCCTACCGGCTGCGTCCCACGCCGCCCGCGCGACCCGGATGGTCACCTTCCCGGGGTTAGTTCAGGGGGTGGAGCAACTCTCCGTGTTTATGGCGTACCTGCGTGCAGTCCAAATCCCTGTGGGACGGTTCCCCGGCTCGGGTGCTGCTCTTTCTGCTCCAAGATCAGTCACTGCCTCCCGGGGACTTCTCCTAACGGCTGCGTCCCACGCCGCCCGTGGAACCGGCTAGTCCCCCTCCCGGGGTTAGTTCAGGGGGGTGGAGCAGGTCTCTGTGCTTGTGCCGTACCTGACTGGTATGCTGGCTCCAGGCTCTGGAAACAATCGCTGCTTCCCTGTATTAGTTCGTTCTCCGTCTCTAAATCTGTGTTTGTTGTTCAGGGTTCGTAGATTGTTATGTATGTGATCGATTCACTTGTTTTTCCGTGTCTTTGTTGTAAGAGGGATCCGAGGTAGCGTCTGCCTAGTCCGCCATCTTGGCTCCGCCTCTACTTAAGCCATTTTTGCAGCCACTGTGTCAATCCATCTCCTTGAGGGTCTTCCTCTTTTTCGCTGACCCTCTACTTTACCAAGCATGATGTGCTTCTCCTGGCACTGGTTCTTCCTGATAGTATGTCCAAAGTATACGAGACGAAGTCTCACCATTCTTGCTCATAAGAAGCGTTCTGGGCGTACTTCTTCCAAGAAAGATTTATTCATTCTTTTGGCGGTCCATGGTATATTTAATATTCTTCACCAAAACCATAAGTCAAAGGTATTAATTCTTCTTCAGTCTTCCTTATTCTTTGCCCAGCTTTCACATACGTATGAGGCAATTGAAACACCATGGCTTGAGCAGGCACACTTCAGCCCTTAAAGTAACATCTTTGCTTTTTAACACTTTGAAGAGAGCTCTTTTGCAGCAGATTCGCCCAATGCAATGTATCATTTGATTTCTTGACTGCTGCTTCCATGGGTTGAGCAACTAGAAGATAGCAATTACTAGTTTTTGCTATGGGAAAAGGAACACGGGAAAAAATAGTTGCTTTTTGTTGTTGTTGTTATTGTTTTATTTTGCTTCACTTTTTTTTTTTTTAAACAGGGTCGCTATGAGTTGGTATCTATTCAACGGCAACAAGTACTGCAATAGTCTCCCCAAGGTTCTGTCTTTGCCCTGCATTAATCTATTCATTAGCTTTATTTTTTTCTTTTAATTTTTAATTAAAATAAAAATACAGATACAAAAGAAAACACAGGTAACCCGCACATAATTTAAGAAATTGTTATAAATTGAACACATTATTTTAGTTAATTGTTTTTGTAAAACATTATCTACTGCTTAAAGTATCTCTCCCAATATTTAAGTGTATTTGCCATTTTCTTTCCAAGATAAATTTCAAGTTATGATATAACTGTTGCAGTATTTTTGTTTAACTTAATCCATGGCATATGACACAATGGACTTAGTTTTTAAATTCAGGGTTTTTTTTTTAATTTTAATTTATTTTTAGTAATATATCCCAATAAACACATTTTGAATGGATGAAAGGATGGTTGGGTTTAACACTGGTATCCTGGTTATCTGACACCACAGAATCCTGTTGTATTTGAACTTCATCACAAAAGAATCAATTTCACTGCAATGACTCTAATTCAAGTAAATATTATATAAATATTATAAAACATTTATTCTTTACTATAATCACATTATAAGCCCATTAAATATATTATTCATTTATCATCAACTGAAGATAATCTTTCCTTAGCAATTTTCTATGACGAGGTTAATGGTTAATTTCTGAATAACACAATCTCATTATACTTAGTTTTTCCTATGTTATTCTTAAAAATGCTCATCTTTTATTTTCTATAATAAATAATGAAATTATTGAAATTTTCAGTAAAGTAAACATTAAGTTATTTAGGCTGTCGTAGTCTGGGTTCTCTAGAGAAACAAAACCAGTAAGATGTATATGTGTGTATGTATATATATATATATATATATATATATATAGTCTTAGTTATCTAATTCTGCTCTGACAGAAATACCGGAAGTAGATGGCTTTAAAAAAGAGAAATTTATTTCCAAACAGTAAAGCAGGCTAAAAGTCCAAATTCAGGGTGTCAGCTCCAGGAGAAGGCTTTTTCTCTGCCCGCTTAGGAGGAAGGTCCTTCTCATCAATTTTCCCCTGGACTAGAAGCTTCTCCTCATAGGAACCCTGGGTCTAAAGGATACGCTCTGCTTCCAGCACTGCTTTCTTGGTGGTATGAGGTCCCTTGTCTTTCTGCTTGCTTCTCTGTTTCATATCCCAAAAGAAACCGACTCAAGACACAGTCCAATCGTATAGATTGAGTCCTGCCTCATCAACACAACTGCCACCCATGCCCCCTCATTAACATCATAGAGGCAGGATTTACAATACATGGGAAAATCACATCAGATGACAAAATGAAGGACAATCACAAAACACTAGGAATCATGGCCCAGCCAAATTGATGCATACATTATTGGGAAACACAATTCAAATCATGACATAGATAGAAAGAAAGAAACACACAGAGAGAGATTTACTTCAAGGAAATGGCTCATGCAGTTGTGGAGGCTGGCATGCCCCAAATCGGCAGGTCAGGCAGCAGGCTGGAGACTTCTCCAGACTTATGTTCTGGGAACCCCAGGAACTGGAGGTCAGGTGATGAGAAGAGTGCAGGGTCTAGAGAGAGTGAACTTCGCCAAAACACTCTCTTATTTTCTGAAGGCAGGCCACACCACCAAGGAAAATCCCCTTTCATCTGATTGGCTGATCATATTGGATCAGAACATGGAAATTGGTTACATTATATTACGTTGAGCAACCAAAACAAAACAAACAAAAAACCTGTTGCCAGGAGTCAATTCCAATTCATAGCAACACTATATGATAGAGTAGAACTACCTCATAGGGTTTCCAAGGCTCTAATCTTTACGGAAGCAGACTGCCACTCCTTTTCCCCCTCAGAGGAGCTGGTGCATTTGAACTTCTGACCTTCAGTTAGCAGCTATGTGCTTAACCACTCTGCCACCAAAACCATCGAGTAGATTCCAATCTGTAGCTAACAGGGCTCTTTCACTGAGCAACAGGTACCTGCCAAACCACTGAGAGCCATAGCCTAGACAAGTTGACAATGTTAGCCAGCACGTAGACCAAAATTATCATTTCACATATTAGTAAACGATGGTTATTCTCTTTCACTGTTCATTCACTTTTCAAAACTAAAACTAAACCTGTTGCTGTTGAGTCAATTAAGAGTTGTGAAATTCCTGACTTTCATAAAATTATCCAGCGTATACTCACAAATATGATTCATATGTAAAAGATGAAATACGTCAGATGTTAGTGAGGAAGAGAACCATCCCATAGTGTTTTCGAGGCTGTAATCTTTGCAAAAGCAGACTGTCACATCGTTCTCCCATGGAGCAGCTAGTGGGCTCGAATCATCAACTTTTCCATTAGCAGCCAAGTGCTTTAACAACTAAGCCACCAAGGATCCTTGTTACCAAAGTAAAATGAACATATGGAAAACTTATTCATGTCATAAACAAGTCATTAAATTTTTACAAATTAGTTATGCCTGCGCAACCAGTATTCAAATAAAAACATATAACATTACCAGAATGCCAGAAATCCTATTTTGTTCCTTTTTAAACATCATACCCCACCAAACTCTCAACTTCTTACAGCATAGTTTGTTCTTGTACTTTATATAAACAGAATGATACAGTGTCTGCTTTCTTTTTCTTAATATTATATTTGTGTGGTTTATTCATACACTTACTTTCATGTAGTGTGGGTTATCCATCGTCATTGCTATAGTGTTCTATTGTGTGGCAGATGATCATTTATTCACAATTGCATTACTGATACATATTTGTTCATTTTCAGTTTGAGACTTTTATGAGTAGCGATGCTTTGAATAATTTAGCACATATTATTATGTACATATCATTTAGTACATATTTTGGTGGACATATATAGGCAGTCCATGGATTATGTTTCTGTCTGTCTTTATGTCGAATTTGTGCTTAAGTCAGAACAGTTAGATACGCTTCATATCTAACGCCTGTTAATCAAATGTTTGTCTTAGTATATAGCATATAGTGTAATTTTCTATGCATAAAAACATTTAAGAAACACTTCCAGATACACTAAAACATCTTTAACATAACAATACAGTAAAAATAATAATAATGTTTTGATAAGAATCCAAAGTAGTAACCATTTGTTATTACAAACTATTGTATGTACCTTGAGTTTTTAATATAATAGGCTTTATGGGAGTTGGTTCTTAACTATGGATTGTTAACATAAATCAGGTGTTTGTAACCTAGGAATTGCCTGTACATTCATTTCTCTTAGTTACATATCAAGAAGTGAAATTGCCATATCATAATGTATATGTATGTTCTGCTTTAGATGCTACTAAACAGGGTAATGAAGTGGTTACACCAATTCATGCTCACACCAGCATTCCCATTTTTCAACATCCTTACTAACACCTGACATACTTCATCTTTTACATTTGAATCCTATTTGTGAGTATGCAGTGGATATGAAAATCAGGAATTTCAGAACTCTTAATTGCGCTCTCGTGGAATCTGTACATGAATCAAGAGGCAGTGATTCCAACAGAACAAGGGGATACCGTGTGTGTTTTAAAATTGGAAGAGGTGTGCAGCAGTGTTGTATCCTTTCTCCCTACTTATTCAACTTGTATAAAGACAGGAAGCTCTGTTGGCGTAGTGGTTAAAAGCTACAGCTGTTAACTGGAAGGTCAGCAGTTTGAATTCACCAGGTGCTCCTTGGAAACTCTATGGGGCAATTCTACATTGTCTATAGGGTCTCTATGAGTGGGAATGGACTCGACAGCAACAGGTTTGGTTTATATAAAGACGGTGGCATCAGGATTGAAGGAAGGTTAATTAACAGCCTGCAATATGCAGATGACGCAACCTTGCTTGCTGAAAGTGAACACGATCTGAAGCATTTACTGATGAAATACTACAGCCTTAATAGGGATTACACCTGAACATAAAGAAAACTTGTTTTCTTTCTCTTTTTGTGTGTCCCCTATCATTAGCCTTTTCCAAGCCCTTACTTATTCCCATCATCCATCTGTATTCAGATTGACAAGGGCTCCTTGAGGTAAAATTAATCACAGAATATGCACCTTAATTCCTTGCTTCTTCTAGAGTTTCTAGCTCTGACCTTTTGTGTTTTCAGTGTCCCTATCTTTGGCACGTATTTTTCTTTAACCATTTTAAGGCTACAGTTAATTTACTTTTACTTTCCAGAAGTTATCAGCTAAGCTCTTTAGCCTCCAGCCTTGAATATATCCAGAAATGATCAAAGATTTTGAAAAGGGGAAAGACTGAGTTTGAGACTTCTTTTGGCTTCACTTTTGTCACCCCACCTTATCAACCAAAACTTCTACTGGTTTCTTTGATTCTACGCTTTGGTAGACCAACGCCTGACTCTCACTCAGACTCTTAGCCATAACTACAATTGGTAAGTGCCTCGAGGGGAAAAAAACGCAGCAGCAAACCCTCATTTCATGTCTCGATCATTCAGACAAGCTTTCTTCTCTACTGTCTAATTTCTCTAGTGTTTCTTGATTCTACAGCTTTCTGTTACTTTTAAAATAAGTTTTTTTTATTTATGCGTCTTTTCTAATTCTCACTAGACACAGTTGCCTGTTACCGACTGATGTATCATGTAAAAAAGCAGATTTTTACTTGTACGTACATGAGAGATAATATCTCTTGGTGGTGCAAAAGGTTAACATACTTGGCTGCTAACCAAATGGTTGAAGGTTTGAGTCTACCCAAAGGTGCCTTGGAAGACAAGCCTGGTGATCTACTTCCAAAAAATTAGCCATTGAAAATCCTATGGAGTACAATTCTACTTTGATACACATGGCGTCACCATGACTCAGAATCAACTCGATGGCAGCTTTTTTTTTTTTTTCAATGAAGGAAACTCATAGGGTATGTGCATGTGTGTATTGTCTGACAACAAAGATAGGCTAGAAAAAACATCTATCATTTCGGCTACCCATCCTCCCTTTACTCCGCTTATGGTAATTCCATGATAATTTCATTCTGAGGAAACACCCTTCCCCATAGGATTTCAGTAAAGAAGAATTCAGCAGTAAGTTTTCACTCTAGGGAAAAAAAAAATATATATATATATACATATATATAACTTACCTAATTAATTTAGGTAGTCCTAAATTAAACAGTATATCTGAAGATAAAAGATTTTTAATGGAAATTTTGAGAAAAGATTCCAACATTTAAATGCTGGATCTAAAGTGTGAGTGGATACAATACCTGAAGCAGCAGAGCCAACTTGTTCATCACATGAAGCTGGAAAGTGAGCTCAGTACAGCAAGACAAGAAAGAGAGCAGAAGTAATAAAATCTTGATAATAACATGTGAGCCCTCAATCAGAGTAGCCTATCCTTAGATTTTTCTTACATACACCAGTACACTCTCTTATTTCTTTAAGTTAGTTGAGTCAGATTTGTATATTTTCAGAATATAGAAAATATCTTAATGGGTCAATCATTTTCTTTATTAAGTACTTTTGTTAAAGCACTATCCATTTTTTCATTTTTTTAAAAATCCACAGTATCTTCAGATTATGTTTTCTAGATGTGCTATTTTACTAATAGAGTTTTCTAAATGTTATGATCAATTTTTCATCAGATTATAACTAACATTCAGTTAGGATAATAAAGAAAACATGATGCCTTTCATAATCTATTTCCCCTGTGATCATTCCTGTAGATAAGTGTAAATGTGGGGGAGTGTTTTCTTTGCAATTTTATATAAATTAATAATGCGATTTAGCACCCTGCATATAATTTTGGAGAAGCAGTGCGATTATTCTGAGATTAATGTGCATTCTTGTTGACTGCCAGTAAGCATATGTTTTAGTTGTACTAACGGTTGTACTAAAATTGTAATCAGTTTGACATATTTTTCTGAATACATATAATTCCCTTGAACATCCTTTTATTTACATTTACTTACACATTTATAACACTTTATGGTGACTACAAAATAATTTGAGTAGACTATAAATAACAACAGGTTACCCCCAAAATATTTTAAATGACATAGCTATTTGTCTATTAAACACATTAGAAATATAAGAATTTTGCGAATGCAAACATGGAGGAACAATGTATTACTCTCTAAACGTTGAGTATCCATAGAGCTCAACAATCCAAAAGTTGGAAAACAACATAGCTTCAGGTCCCTGAAAAATCATATTAAGTATATTTGAAAGCTAAGACTATTTATCAGCTCTGAAAATCATGCTAATTTTACATTTTTCTAAAAAGAAGGTGCTGTCTGATGAATGTTGATACCTTTGATATCTGCTCCACCTCTTCACTATATTGAAAGAATTAAAAAAAGTCTTTAAATGCAGATGAGGATCTTTTTAGCATGCATAAACATGAGTATCTCAATTTTTTTTTTTTTTAAGTTCCAAAATGGATTCTAAAGTGCATGGTAGGTAGAAGTCCATTAGATTACACTAATTACTACTGCAATTTAGATTGCAAACAGTAGACTATACTTTCCAGCTATCAAGAAAAAAAAAAAAAAAACCTGTCCTAATACTAATTATGGCAAAAAGTATTAATGGCAATAACCCGATTATCATATATTAATCAGCTACTCTTAAATTTTTAGATAAAATGATTTGATCCTTCCTACTTAGCTCCTCTTTTCCTTTACCTAATTGTCCAACACTCTGATTGTATTCACATATTTCCCTACCTCCATGGGTGGAAAGCATGGTTATCTCAAGGTTAACATGTTGAAACATTACAACAGCCCTATTATGTAAGTGTAATTAGTATCCCAGTATACAGAGGAAGGAACTGAGTCACAGAGAAGTTCTAGTAACTCACTGATGATTTCATAGTTATTGAGAAGTGGGGCTGGGATGTAAACGAGGCCATCTGACCCACTGCCTGGACTCTTAAAAAGAATTAGAACTGTGCATCTCTGTAATAAGGGCACGAAATGTTAACTATCAAGATGTTTTTGCTTCAGAAGTGCCTGGTTTCACCCTCACGCATTTACATTTTAATTTTCTGAACCCACAACATTAACATTTCTCAAAATATTTACTTGATTTTTTAGCACTTGCTTTAGTTAACAACTTTAGCCCTTCATGGTGCTGTTTTCATTAGATTTCCATAACTTTAAAACCAACCAAAAACCAAACCCACTGAGAAAGAGTTGATTCGGACTCACAGCAACCCTATAGGACAGAGTGCAACTACCCCATAGAGTTTCCAAGTAACACCTGGTGGATTCAAACTGCCAACCTTTTGGTTAGCAGCTATAGCTCTTAACCACAATGCCACCAGGGTTTCCCTCTAGCAGAAATTATCCTCCAAATGGTGTAGATAATATGTTTTAAGAAGTCTTCTTCTATATGGAGCCTACTCCAGATAGCAATTTTCTTTTCCAGAAAACCACTCTTCGGGGAAGCAAATTGGGCAGAAATACTTATATTATACTTCTTGTGGACTTACTCATTCTCTCAGTAGTTGGTATTTACTCCGTACCTATTAGAAGCTCAGTTAAAAAAAAAAAAAAAAGCATTAAAGAACAACAGTTGGAGATGGGGAAGAAAAAAAGGCATAGGACGGAAAATGCATAGAAAAAAACTTGGGTAAAATGCCCAGCACAGGCCAAACACCGAGATAAATAAATGGTAAAGACTGAAACCAAAACCAGCTTCCCAACAAATAAAACAGACAGCATAAATCTAGAGAAATGCTAGAAATTGTGATGTGTCAAATGTGTGTAAAATGTGTGTATAAGTCAAGTGTGTAAGGCTAATGTTAACTTATGGCTAGTCTGTGGTAGTTCTGCATTTACCTTCAGGGATGCCTGGAATTCTAGTATCAACCCATGACCAGGACAGAGATAGAATATACCACCTGGAGGCTAGTAATATGCTGCTTAAATCCAAAACACCCCAGAGATAGCTTGAACTAACTTGACTTCATAGTTTATTGAAAAGGTGTAGATTTATGGTTTGCAGCTGGTTTAGTCAATTACACAGCCTGGTTTTGGCTATGTGGCGACCGAGGCATAAAAGAGAAAGAGAGAGAGAAGGAGATCACTATGAAGCATCAGAAGACTAAATTATCATATGGCTTATGTTTTGGTGCCACAAGCATTCCATTTAAGAAACAGTCTCAGAGATGGCAGAGAAATGATGTTATAAGCTAAGACTGGAAAAGTAAACATGAACACATACAATAACACAAAAGGATCTCTTACATTACGTATTATGCTAATTGCTTTGAAATTTGTCAAAAATGCAAAAGGAAGACATTAAAGGACTTTTAATAATGCATTCATAAATTCATATTATGCTTTAGAAAAGCAATATGGATGCAAGATTGACATTAAATTAGAAAACAGAGGAAGACTGACAGGAAACACAGAAATTTTTAAACTACTGCAATACTCCAGACAAAAGTAGGAGGGAGAAATGATACAACTAAGATAATAGTTATCTACACTGAAAAATGTAGACAGTTTAGATTAGTACTGAGAGTGTAAGGAGCCCTGGTGGTCCAATGATTAAACGCTTGGCTGCTAACTGAAACATTGGTGGTTCGAACCCACCCAGATACTCCATGGGATAAAGACCTGGTGATCTGCCCCCTTAAAGATTACAGTCTACGAAGTGCTATGGAACAATTTTAATCTGTCACGTGGGTTTGCTCTAAGTTGAAAATTGACTTGATGATACCCAACAGCCGTAAGACTGTACAATCAAAAAGGGTTGGTGTTGCATGGATTTGGAAAAAAAGGAATCAAAGATTATTCCCAGGTGCTAGTTTGGATAACAGAGACTTTACTGAACAAGCGGAGTAGAGTTGAGAGTGCTAGTATCTATTTTTAATTGACGAGGCAACCAAGGTTTAACAGTTTAAATAATTTGTGAAATGCAACATAATAATAATAATAAGGTATAAAAAAAATAATAATGTAGTTCTTTTTAACTCCAAAATCTCTGTTTAATGTTAAAATCTATGATTAACTCCAAATCTATGTTCATCCCAATGTATCAGGAAGGACAAAGATGTGGAAAGCGGGAGTTAAAATATCCTAAATGTACTATAAAATATTTTATAAAGATTAAGTAGTTGCCAATGAGTAACATGTTAATTTGACTTATTTAATGATAGTTCTTTCTACACATCATTTAGGTGAAACAAGATTCTCTGTGAAAATAGGAATTGATATTACCAATAGTTTTGTAGATTAGACACATTTGAAGGAACGTACAAAATGATAGCAGAATACAAGCTTTTAGCTGTCTCTAAATTCAGTCCAGTACAGTCACGATGATGTCAATTTTTTTTTTCTTTCACCCACAACCTAAGATTGTTTCTACTTTAAGGTCTTCATATTACAATTTCTTCTGTATGAAAATTTCATCACCAGATTTTCATAGGAGCTAGACAAAAGTGGGGAAATATATAACATATCTTTTCATTATTCAGGTTTCCTTTTCTGATTACTCAAATCAACTATCCCACTCATCCCACCAGTCTAGTTCTTTCATTGTATCACCAACACCTAGCAAGACCCAGGCATAAAATGGGATCAAAATACTGTTGTATGTTAGAAGGGAGGGAAGAATATCTTCTTTTGTTTTGTTTTGTGTGTGTGTGTTTGTTTTTTTAAAAAACATTTAATCCATTGACACTTGGCATTCACTTTCCCTATGAGTAGTGTTTTAGTTCAATTGCATTTTGGGTGTTGTATGTTTTGCTGTATTCATATACTAACATGTACTATATAGCCCAGAGAAATGTAAGGAAGTCAGGCTTTGGGGACAAATATATTCATGACCAAATATTGTCTGCAAAATAGGGACATTTTCTGTAACTCAATTTCTATATCTATAAAAACGAGTAAAAAAAAAAAAAATGTGAGGATTCTGTGAAATATATTAAGTGGAAAATATAAAAGCAAAAATATACTGGACTGTAACCCTTTTCTTCTGTGACTCATGCTGGAATTGCTATACAGTGTATAATATGATGTATCCACAGAAAAATTAAACCTCAGTTTAAATTAACCAATCCTAAAATAGAATTTTGAAAAATCCATTTTCAAATGATGTTTATATGTAATGTTCTATGTATTTTTCTTAATACATTTTTTCCAAATCTAAACTGGTCTTCATCATTTTCAACTCTTCCAAAAATTATATACAGCCATTTTTTTTTCCCTTCCTGCATCAAATAGAAGTTTAGAATAAAGAATTTACCAAGAGGGACATATTTATGACATCAGTTTAATGAGACAATCATTTATTAACTTTAAGAAGTGGATTGAAATTTCTTAGTTAATTGCATACTGTCCACACATTTGATTTGGAATTGGAAGGTGAAAGAGTGGGCTAATGCTCAGACAAGTATAATTAATTGTGGGAGCTGACCCTTCACCTGAAAATTAGCTCATGGGTTCTGTGACCAACCTACAATTCTTTCCACACAAAAAATTCAAATTGCTTTGAGTTATCCATCCATTATAAACACCAGTTTCTGGTTGTTCATGTACAATTCAAATTTGGGAAAGTATTTAAATAATTACAACTGAGGTTATTTGAAATACTGTATGATTTAAGAGAAACTCTTTTAGAAAATATTTAACGAGTTAACTGGAAACTGCCTTAACCTGGGATTAACTCAAGAAAAGTAAATTGTGTTTTAAATACGTAGCAACTTTATTTTCTTTAGGTGTTAACTAAACAATTTTAGATCAGTAATATTTGCAATCACAGTTTTCAGACACTCGAAGAAGAAAGACAAAGGCCTATTAACATATAAATACACTTTTAAGAATAATGGTGAAGTAAATCCTATTACAGATAAGCCATGTTGAGTCTCCAAAGTGTGTAAAAAAGTATTCAATTATTTTGTCATTGCTTTGCAGTAATAGCAATATTACTTCATTTCTTATTTCACTATACCAGACAGGTTTCTGTCCAGTCAATTCTGACTCATGGCAACCAACTTGCTTCAGAGTAAAACTGTGCTCTATGAAGTTTTCAGTGGCTTATTTATTACGGGCAGTTCGCCAAGCCTTTCTTCCAAGGTTATCACCCAAGCATGTTAACCTTTTCACAACACAGCGGCCCCTATTTGGTTATTGTTGTTGTTGTTAGTTGCCATCAATTCGATTCCAACTCATAGAGACCCTAAGTAGAACAGACTGAAACACTGGCCAGTCCTACACCATCCTCACAATTGTTGTGATGTGTGACTACTGTGTCAATCTATCTCATTAACTGTCTTCCTCTTCTCATTGACCCTCTACCAGCATGATGTCCTTCTACAGGAACTGGTCCCTACTGAAAACATGCCCAAAGTACATGAGATGAAATCTTGCGATCCTAGCTTCTAAGGAGCACTCTGGCTAAACTTCACCAAGAAAGATTTGTTCGTTCTTCTGGCATTCCATGGTATATTCAATATTCTTCACCAACGCCATAATTCAAATGCATCAATTCTTCCTTGGCCTTCCTTATTCATTGTCCAACTTTTGCTTGCATATGAGGCAATTGAAAATATCATGGCTTTGGTCAGGCCCCCCTTAGTCTTCCAAGTGACATCTTTGCTTTTCAGTACTTTAAAGAGCCCTTTCGTAGCAGATTTGCCCAGTGTAATAAGTCATTTGATTTCCTGGCCGTTCAGTCCATGGGCCTTGATTGTGGATCCAAGGAAAATGATCCTTGACAACATCAGTGTTTTCTCTGTATATCATGATGTTGCTCATTGGTCCAGTTGTGAGGATTTTTGTTTCCTTTATGTTGAGTTGTAATCCATACTGAAGGTTGTAGTCTTTGATCTTTATCAATAAGTACTTCAAATCCTTCTCACTTCCTGGAAACAAGCCTGTGTCATCTGCATATCATAGCTTTTTAATGAGTCTTCCTCCAAACCTGATGCTACATTCTTCTTCATATAGTCCAGCTTCTCAGATTATTTACTCAGCACACAGATTTAATAAGTATGGTGAGAGGATACAACCCTGATGCACACCTTCCCAGACTTTAAACCACACAGTATCCCCTTGTTCTGTTAGAACAATTGCTTCTTATTCTATGTACAGATTAAACATGAGCACATTTAAATGTTCTCAAATTCCCATTTTCATAATATTATCCGTTATTTGTTATGACCCACACAGTGGAATGCCTTTGCATAGTCAATAAATCACAGGCAAACCTCTTTCTGGCATTCTGTGCTTTCAGCTAAGATCCATCTGACACCAGCAATGATATCCCTCCTTCCATATCGTCTTCCAAATCCAACTTGAATTTATGACAATTCCTTGCTGATGTACTACTGAAACTGTTTTTTAATTATCTTCAAAATTTTATTCATGTGTTATGTTAATGATATCTCTCAATAATTTCCACATTCTGTTGGATCACTTTTTTTTTTTTTTTTGAATGGGAACAAATATGGATCTCTTCCAGTCAGTTGGGCTGGTAGCTTTTCTCTTTCTTCGCATAAACAAGTGAATACTTTCAGCATTTCATCCTTTTGTTGAAACACCTTAATTGGTATTCTGTCAATTCCAGGAGCCTTGTTTTTCACCCATGTCTTCAGTGCAGCTTGGACTTCTTTCTTCAGTACCATCAGTTCTTGATCATATACTAACTTCTGAAATGACTGAACACTGACCATTTATGTTGGGTACAGTAATTCTCTGTATTACTTCCACCTTCTCCTTCTTATTTTATTTTTTATTGTGCTTCAGGTGAAAGTTTACAGCTCAAGTTAATTTCTCATCCAAAAATTAAATACACATTTTTTTGTGACACTACTTACAATTCCTATAATATGACAGCATACTCCCCTTTCCTTCCCAGGTTTCATGTGTCCTTGCAACCATCTCCTGTCCCTTCCTTCCTTCCAGTCCTGCCTTCGAATAGGAGCCACCTATTTGGTCTCTTGTATCTGCTTGAACTAAGAAGCACACTCTTCATGAGTACTTCCATCTTCTTTCGATGCTTCCTGCGTCATTCAATAGTTTGCCCATAGAATCCTTCACTATTGCAACTCAAGGTTTGAATTTTTTCTTCATTTTTTTCAGCTTGAGGAATGTGGAGCATGTTCTCCCCTTTCAGTTTTCTATTTCCAGGTCTTCGCACATTCATTATAATACTTTACTTTGTCTTCTTGAGCTGCCCTTTGAAATTTTCTTTTCAGCACTTTTCCTTCATCATTTCTTCCATTCACTTTAGCTACTCTACGTTCAAGAACAAGTTTTAAAGCATCTTCTGACGTCCATTTTTTTCTTTCTTTCTTATCTTTTTAATGATCTTTTGCTTTCTTCATTTATGATAATCTTGATATCATCCCACAACACATCTAGTCTTCAATCAACCATGTTCAGTGTGTCAAGTCTATTTTTGAGGTGTTCTTTAAATTCACCGGGATTCGACTATACAGGGACTATTGTCATTTCCAGTTTGCCAATAATTATACTTCTTGATTGATCGTCCTAACCGTATTAGAAATTTCTTGTCCCATTCACAGATTTAACTGAATTTAATCTCTAAAAGAGTTATCAAATATTTAACAAACATACAAAGATTAATAAATTGATCAAATAAATGATATATCTAAAACATAGAACGTTTTTTCACAAACGAAAATGAAATTACAATTAATATATGCATAGATGAGACATTACTAAAATTCATTGCCGTTAAGTCAATTCCAACTCATAGCAACCCTACAGGACAGAGTAGAACTGCCCCATTGGGTTTCCGAGGAGTGGCTGGTGGATTCAAACTCTCAGTGTTTTAGTTAGCAACCAAGCTCATAACCACTGCACCACTAGGGCTCCAGACGAAACATTAGCATTTTTCAATTAGTAATTAAAAAAAAAAACTGAGATGCTTTTTGAATAGAACACTTGTATTTACACATCTGTCTTAAAATTTTAATTTTGTCCTACTTGACATCACAACAGTATGATCACCAGAATTTCTCATGAGCATGAAGAGATTCAATTTCACAGGTTCATAAGGAGATATTAAGGCTAACTAACTTGCGAAAATTCCCAAGTTGGTTGATAATTTTATATTTTCTGATTTTTAGTATAGTAAAGCAGGATTGAAACAAAAATACTCAACTTGGATTATTCCACAAGCTATACAAAGGTAAATCCTTTTTTTTTCTTACCAAGAGTTGTATTCAAAGATTTTTGTCATGTTCATCTAAAGTCTTGCATTATATTTCCTGACAGATATCAATTGCCTTAGTATGGATGATATTCACATTTCAAAAACAAGTTATAAAATTCAGCATTTATTCCTGCAAATACATCTAATAATTATAGATAGTGTGCCCTAAGGGAAATATGTAATCCTAAAAAAAAATAATCCTAGGCAATAAAAAAGAAAACAAAGCACAAATATTAAAAGACGATTGTATATTAAGTGCATCTACACAATTGCACTCTCTATTGATTTATCCTTTTAACAGAGTTTTAGAAAGAGTTCAGGTAACTCTAACCAAATACAGAAATGTATTTTTGTAAATTTTGTGAATATATACACTCTTGCTCTCACAAACCACTACTAAAATCATAAAGGAATATATAATGAATACATACATAAGGACAATGGGAATATAAAAGTGAATTGCTGCAACAAAATTCTAAAGATGGAAAGAAATGGACAAGTCATCATTGACTAAGGACTATGGAAACTTACTTCTGTAATGATGTTGGCCAGGGCCAGGCAGACCCATGCTGCAAGCCCCAGGAAAACTCAGATGAGAAGATGCCAATTATCTCTGAGAGTGGAAGCTGAATACAGGTCTACAAACCAGAAAAAATATTTTAAAGTATGTTTATATATGTTAGACTTTCATATTTCTTCCTTTATAGCAAAAATTAAAGCATTTACCTCTTCTCAACTCTGGCAACCTAGATTTACCCTTTGGAGGGGTCGCACCAAGGAGACTGTGGATTCAGATATTAACGCAACAGTGACATCATACTCAAAAGGATGAGTGAGGTAAATGAAATTTTCTATCCTCAACTTAGGACAGCCTTTTCCATCTCCAATCAGTTCTGAAATAAGCAACAGGCACATAAAAAAAACAAGTAGCAAGTGGCAGAAGTAAGTCCTTCCTTATCAGTAATTACTTTAAATGTCAATGGATTAAAATTTCCAAATGGATAAGAAAGCATAATCCAATATATGTCTGTCTATAAGAGGCTCACTTTAGATACAAAAACACAAAGAGGTTGAAAGTAAAACGATGGGGGAAAAAAAAAGATATTCCACACAAATAGAAACTGAGAGAGTTGGGCAGCTATGTTAATATCACACAAAATATATATTAAGTAAAAACTATTGTAAGAAACAAAGAATGACATCACATAATGATAAAGACGTTAGTTTGTCAAGAAAACATAACCATTATAAATATATATGTGTCTAACAAAAAAGCCCCAAAACATGTGAAGCAAACATTGACAGAATTGATGGGAGAGAGAGTTCCACAGAAAGAACTGGAGACTTCAATATACCATTTTCAATAATGGATTGAACATCTATACAGAAAATCAACAAGGAAATAGAGTATTTGAACAACAGTATAGATCAGCTGGAGCCCTGGTTGCACAGTGGTTAAGAGCTTGGCTGCTAACCAAAAGGTCAACAATTCGAATCCACCAACTGCTTCTTGGAAACCCTATGGGGCAGATCTACTCTGTCCTATAGAGTCGCTGAGTTGAAATCGACTTGACAGCAATGAGTACAGATCAACTAAACCTAACAGATGTATAGACTGTTCCACCCAATAACAGCACAACACACAATCTTTTAATTGACATCTGTTATTTTAATGCCCAAAATATCTACTGTATGGTGGATTAAAAATAAAAAATGGGGGCTAGGAGAGGCTGCCTTTTCTCATATGTCTGCTTTGTGGTTCCAGCAAAGCCTGAGAAAGTCATAATGTAATCCCAGGCCAGAGAGTGAGCGAGCAGCACATGTACAGATATTTATTCATTTCTTCATTAAATTATCATTATCTCACTGGTTCATGCCATGGATTCTGGTAAAGATTGGACAAATAATTATAATTATATAAATGCTGTTTTTAAAATTCAAAACTAGTATTACAACGGAAAATTTTAAGCAAATCCTAAACTTAGAATTAAGGACCTTTCTAATGCCTTAAAGAAAGAGATTGTTAACTTGAGTATCTATTGATTGAAGATAAAGTTAATATTTTAGAAGTGCTATTCCAATCAAATTTCTATACAGTATTTCTGTGCCACCAGGGCTTCTTATACATATTACCCCCAAAAGAGAACATCTTAGTCATCATTGCATTATTTGGCCTGAATTCTTTCTATTTTCTTTCTCTTCCTATACACATGTATAATGTATTCCAGCTATCATTAAATAATGGTTGATTAATATTTGGTTAATACTGATCAGCATATCTATATATAATTAACACATTAAAAAGCAAAATATTAATAGATACCAATTTAATAGGTAAAGATTTTAAGAAGTGAGAAACAGACAGATGAAGAATACTTTCTGATGTCATTTTTTTTTTCTTTTCTAATTATAGATCATTTTAAATCCACTACAGGATATAGGGAAAAGAGGGCTAAGAAAAATGAAATATTTTTCCTTCTGCTTTAATTTTTATTTAGCATAAAAAATAAGTTTTGTTCAGACTTTCAATAGGAAAAGTGAAGTCTTTAATAAAGATGGTACAAGTTAAGACTCAATGAGAAGAACAAAAGCTACACAACTTATTTTTACGGAAAGAGAAATTAATACAAAAAACTTGTTAACCAGTTGTGCAACTGGAAAGCCACAAAGTGAATCTGGGATAACACTGAAATAATGATCCTGGAAATCATTTGGAAAATGGAGAAGCACTGGGGCGATTAGAACCTAGAAGCTCAGAGGAGAGGTTTGCAGGACTGGACCTAGGACTTCTGAGCTAAGAGTGCAGCCAGTTGGTGCTGGTAGTTCAGGAGTGTAGAGGAGGCAACAGACCTGGGCCCCCGAGGAGGGAGCACTACTGGGCTGGTGCTTTCACATCTAAGGGAGAACTTGGAAGGAAGGAAGGAAAAGAAGAAGGGAGGGAGGAAGCTGGTCATGGGAGCACAGGAGAAAAATTAGATAGCGAATCCAGATAGCTCTGCCTCAGTAGAGTCATTGCTAAAGTAATGCTGGTGAGAGCAGTAGGTCACAAAGAAAGGTCAAGTCCCTTTCCTCTCTTCTCCCTGGTTTCCAGCCCACCTCTTGGTAGATGTTTACAGAAACTTATCTCACTAAAAAAAAAAAAAAAAAATTTTTTTTTTTTTTTTTTTATCTCACTAGCAAAGGAGAAATGCAGTTGGCCTGCCTGAGCCCCAGCATCAAAAAACAGATTAACAGTGGTGGGTTTTAAACCAAAGAGATGGTCATAACAACTGGTACAGACAGTTAATTTATAGTATTTTAAAAATGCATTCATTTGTAAATGCTTCCTGATTTTTCAACATGTGATTGAGCAAAAAACGTGAATCATTTGTTCGTGAAATATATCAAAAGAAGCCAAGTTTCATTGACGAGCACTTCCTAATGAATTCTCAGCACTACTAGATTACCAAATGCCATGGCTCTGCAGACTAATGAGTATTTAAGAGTACATATTGAAGTACAATTTCAGTGCATAATGTCTTCCTCCCTCTGTTTGGTATAACAATGCAGGCAATCATATAAAATCTCCTATGGATTCATGACATTATGAAATATATTTGACCCCAAGGAAAATGCCTATGGAGAAGTATATTTAGATGATCTTAAAAGTGTCTATGATTACTAAAAATATTATAGAAATCAATCTTTCTTAAATCTGAAATATTTATAATTTATTAACGTTATAAAATTCTTCAGATGATAAACTATTTCTAAAAAGAATCTCTCTAATAACTAGCCTGTTTTTGTAAAGCCCTCAGAGTTCTCATTGGCATAGAGGCTCAGAATAAATTGAAAGCTCATTAATTGCAATAAACTTAATAAAAAATAATTTTAAAGAAATATAACCATTTGGTATTACTCAGGCAAAACACAGTACTTTAAAGTCCTAATATTCTCCATGATATGTTTCACCCAACAATAAAGCTCTTAAGGAGGAATCTTTTGATTGTGCTGGTAAAATGACCTCCTACACAGCTTTTTCTGTACAACATTTTGATTGTTAGTGATATCTTCTGTTTGAACAGTGTGATAAATAACCTATACACCATTGCTGTCAAGTCAATTCTGACTCAAATTAAACTTTTTCATTATGCTTGCATTTTATTATAGCAAGTTACATGCATAATTCCTTTTAATTTTTTTTAACTTAAGCTGGAGTCCCTGGATGGAGCAAACGGTTAACATCTGTATCTGCCGCTAACTGAAAGCCTGAAGGTCTGAGTCCATCCAGAGGCCACTCAGAAGAAAGATGTGGCAATCTGCTTTCAGAAATCAATTACTGAAAACTCTGTGGAGTACAGTTCTACTCTGAAACACACGGGGTCACAATGATCAGAACTGACTCGATAGCAACTTTTTTTTTCTAAACGTAAACTGTTTACTTGAATGTTTATTCTAGACAACACTGGATAAAATTACATTAAGAACTATTTGTTAAATACCTACTGTGATTGATTTAAAGAAGCCCTGGTGGAGCAACATTTTAGTGTTCAGGTATTAACCAATCGGTCAGTGATATGAACCATCCAGTGACTTCAAGGGAGAAAAGACCTGGTAATCTGCTCCCACAAAGTTTATAGCCTAGGAAACCCTGTGCAGCAGTCCTACTCTGTCTCATGGGAATGCTCTGAATTGGAATTGACTTGATGGCACACAACAACAGCAACAGAATTGATTGTGTAGGGGGGTGTGTGTGTGTGTATGCAATTTTATTATCTTGTCCCTGAGAAATTAGTAACCGATGAAATCATGACTGTTGGTTTTGCCCCTTACACCCAATTTTCACTTCATGTCATTGTAGAGGTTGCAACATCCCTAGTCTGTGGATCACAACAGAGGCTTCTCTGATTCACCTAGCCGCAGGGGCTGAAGGACTCAAGATCGGCAGATCAGAGATCAGGGCTCTGGCTCACAGGCTGCAAGGATCAATTAATCCTGAGAATGGCAGGTAAGACCACAGATAAGCTGCTAGCTCAAGTCCTAAGAACTGGAAGTCAGACGAACAAGAGTCAGCTGCAGGATTCAGCACTAGCAAAAAGGCCTCAGGCCTTGCCAGACTGTCTACTTACATTCGATGCAGCCCACATATCCAAGGAAACTCCCTTTCGACTGACTGGCCACTCACAGAAGATCCCATCATGGTGGTAATCACACATCAGATCTCAACAGGGAAGTGATCACAACCTTATACAACTGCCAAAACATTGAGAATCCTGGGCCAACCAAGTTGATACCATCTTAACCATCACAAATATAGTTCATCTTTTATCTGTCAAATTGCTTTTTTTCCTAAGACAATTTAGTTATTTACTTTGCATTTTCAATCTTAAATTCTACACACTTGTTCTTTCACAACAGGTGAGGTGAATGTCAGTCCTCACATATTTTCTTTCAAGATTTCATCTTTCGTGCTACACATTTTCATTTTTTTTTTAATTCTTTCCTTTAGATCACAAATATAGAGGAGCACCTATGAATCTAAAATGTTAAAATAAAAAAGCAAGGTATTTAATTGGAATGAATAAGTAGACATTGGTTTTGGAAAAAATTAAAGCATAGGGAAAAAAATACCAGAAGAAGTGGAACAACAAAATAAAAGCCTATAATAAACATAAGGTGAAGAAAATGGTAACTGAGAAATATCAGATATGAGTAGTAGAATTAATATTATGCTAGATTCTTTAAAATATATTCACTTAACTATTGTACAATATCATAAAGCAGGAAAATTTTATTTTTATTTTATTTTTTAGGTAAAGATATATTTATATACCTTATTAAGAACCAAAACCAAAAGCAAACCCACTGCCGTGTAGTCAGTACCGACTCATAATGACCCTATAGCACAGAGTAGAACTGCCCCATAGGTTTTTCTAGGCTGTAATCTTTATGGAGGAGCTTTGGTGGCTCAGTGGTTAAGAGTTTGGCTGGTTACCAAAAGGTCTACAGTTCAAATCCACCAGCTGCTCCTTGAAAACCCTATAAGGCAGTTCTCCTCTGCTCTATGAGTTCATTATGAGTCTGTATTGACTCAATGACAATGGGTTTAGTTTTGGTTTGGAATCTGTATGGAAGCAGACTGTCACGTCTTTCTCCCATGGAGTAGCTGGTGAGCTCCATCTGCCAACATTTTGGGTAGCAGCTGAGTGCTTTAACTGCTGCACTACTAGGGCTCCTTATTTAAGTGCAGTAGGAATTGAATTCCAGTTCTATAAAAGTTCACAGAGAATCCATATTACTATTTCTCAATTATACAAAAACTTAAGAAATTACTTGAAAAGCTTTATATGTATTTTAATTAATATAAATCAATTTGATAGAAATATAATTCATAAATTGGCTGTAAAAATCCAAATTACCTACACATTATAAGAAATATAAGGAAGAGAATGAGAATTTGAAGTGGTGTAGCCAGTTCTGTAGTCTCAGGTTCAGGAACAGATGATGAGCACGGTAAGTACAGTTGACATTATGCAATAGCATGCTGAACATCCATTCACTCAGCGTGATCGTGGTAAGTACCGTATGAAAACAATCCTTGTGCTAGGTACACAGTAGGTATTTTGATCGGCTAGTTCAGGCCCTTGATAGGGTTAGAGCAGTAAAACTTCTATCCTTATTGAATTATTTTCATCTTTTTTCCTCTACATTCACTTATATTCAGTAGGAGATATATTATAGATTGAATTGTGCCCCCAGAAAAGATATGTTGAAGTTCTAACTTCCTATTCCTTTGAGTGTAATCCAGGATCTTTGAAGATGTTATCAGTTAGGTTAAGATGAGGTCATACCAGGGTAGGGTGGACCCTAATCTTATATTACAGATGTTCTGATAAGAGTAAAACACATTCAGAGACAGGGAGACAGAGAATGGATATCATGTGATAATGCAGCTACAAGCTAAGGAATGCCTGGAGCTACCAAAAAATTAGGAGAAACTGGGAGAAAGGCGTGGAATGTATTTCCCTCAAAGTTTCAGAAAGAATCAACACAGCGAACACCTCGATCTCAGACTCCCAGCCTCCAGGACTGAGATGTTCAATTTCTGTTCTTGTAAGCCACCCAGTTTGCGGTATTTTGTTATGGAAGCCCTAGGAATTTAATATACCACACCATTTGCTCTCTGGTTGATTCCAACTCATGGTGACCCCATGTGTGTCAGAGCAGAGCTGTGCTCCATAAGGTTTTCAAAGGCTGATATTGGGAAGTAGATTGCCAGGACTTTCCTCCTGGAAACTAACACAAAGTCATTTTACTGGCTCTTAAAATGCAATAGATCAGTTATAGCTACAAAGGTAAACTATCGGAACTCCAGCAGAGCATGCTTATTGACAATGATTTGATTAAACTTCAATGTCTTCAGACATTTTCCTTCTTTTATTTTATGAATAATACAATATAGAAAAACATTTTTGCACAATTGTAATTCAATCTTATAAAATGGTCAATGCCAAAATATACAATTGACTTAAAAGAGAGGTTGCCAAACGTTTTAAGTAAGGCACCAGAGACTAAATAGTTTAGGCTTTGTGGGCTAAGATGTACAATCAGGAATATTATGTAGATACTTATGTAAATAGATTTCCATAAATTTGTATTGATAGTATCATATATTATATATATATTGATAGTATCATATATATATATATAATATCATATATATATTGTTCTATAATTTCCACATTCAGTTGTATCACCTTTCTTGGGAACAGGCATAAATATGGATCTCTTCCAGTCAGTTTGCCAGGAAACTGTCTTCCATATTTCTTGGCATAAACGAGTGAGCACCTTCAGCGCTGCAACTGCTTGTTGAAACATCTCAATTGATATTCCATCAAATCCTGGAGCCTTGTTTTTCACCAATTATAGAACAATATCACATGCAAGCAAAATTTTGCTGAAGATCATTTAAAAACGACTGCAGCAGTATATCCACAGGGAACTACCAGAAATTCAGGCCGGTTTCAGAAGAGGATGTGGAACCAGGGATATCATTACTGATGTCTGATGGATCTTGGCTGAAAGCAGAGAATACCAGAAGGATGTTTACCTGTGTTTTATTGACTATGCAAAGGCATTCGACTGTGTGGATCATACAAACTGTGGATAACACTGTGAAGAATGGGAATTCCAGAACACTTAATTGTGCTCATGAGAAACCTTTACATAGATCTAGAGGCAGCTGTTTGTACAGAACAAGGGGATACTGATTGGTTTAAAGTCAGGAAAGGTGTGTGTCCGGGTTGTATTCTTTCACCATACCGATTTAATCTGTATGCTGAACAAATAATACAAGAAGCTGGACTATATGAAGAAGAACAGGGCATCAGGATTGGAGGAAGACTCATTAACAACCTGCGTTATGCAGATGACACAACCTTGCTTGCTGAAAGTGAAGAGGACTTGAAGCACTGATGAAGATCAAAGACCACAACCTTCAGTGTGGAGTACACCTCAACATAAAGAAAACAAAAATCCTCACAACTGGACCAATGAGCAACATCATGATAAACGGAGAAAATATTGAAGTTGTCAAAGATTTTATTTTACTTGGATCCACAATCAACAGCCATGGAAGCAGCAGTCAAGAAATCAAAAGTCGCATTGCATTGAGCAAATCTGCTGCAAAGGACCTCTTCAAAGTGTTGAAGAGCAAAGATGTCACCCTGAAGACTAAGGTGCGCCTGACCCAAGTCATGGTATTTTCAATCATATCATATGCATGTGAAAGCTGGACAATGAATAAGGAAGACCCAAGAAGAGTTGACGCCTTTGAATTGTGGTGTTGAATATACCATGGACTGCCAAAAGAACGGACAAATCTGTTTTGGAAGAAGTACAACCAGAATGCTCCTTAGAGGCAAGGATAGTGAGACTGCATCTTACATACTTTGGACATGTTGTCAGGAGGGATCCGTCCCTGGAGAAGGACATCATGCTTGGCAGAGTATGGCATGAGCAGAAAAGAGGAAGACCCTCAACTAGGTGGATTGACACAGTGGCTACAACAATAAGCTCAAGCATATCAACAACTGTAATGATGGCGCAGGACAGGGCAGTCTTTCGTTCTGTTGTACATAGGATCGCTATGAGTCGGAGCGACTTGGCGGCACCTAACAACAACAACATCATATATATATATATTTGTAAAATGCATTCACTGAAAAGAAACATTATTTTGGTGGGATAACATTTTGCTTAATTGGGGTTCAAATCAATTGCCAAGTATCATTAATGTTGATTTATAATGAAATTTTACGTATTTTATCATTAAAAGATTTTTTCACACAGAGGGATACTGTCAAATATTGATAACTCTTCATGAGGATGTGATTTTAATTGATCATATTTGTTGTTTGGGAGGCATTTGGAAACCCTGGTGGCGTAGCGGTTAAGTGCTACGGCTGCTAACCAAAGGGTCGGCAGTTCAAATCCGCCAGGTGCTCCTTGGAAACTCCATGGGGCAGTTCTACTCTGTCCTACAGGGCCGCTATGAATCGGAATCGACTCGGCGGCACTGGGTTTGGTTTTTTTTGTTTGTTTGTTTGGGAGGAATTTATAGAATTCTATGAAATTCTTCTGTTGAGAGTTTTGTCAAATGAGTTATGATTTGTTACGGCCATAAATTAAGTGATGCTCAAATTGTTCCATATTTTGCCAGTGGGAGCACCCTTCAAGCTGTACCCTTTTAATCCACCTGTTTTTGTGCATGTCCTTGCTTCTTACAAAATATATAATCAATTTATTTTTCTTCCTATCCTTTATGCCCTTGAATCAGCCATCTCTCCAAAATGTCCTAGTGTCTTTTGGTGGAGAATGGATGCTAGTTGTGCTCATTGCTATTGGAGTGTCAGTGCTACTAAGCCTTCCCTGAAGACAGAGCTAGAGAATATGAACATCTAACATAGTGTTTAAGAGCTACAGCTGCTAACCAAAAGGTCAGCAGTTTGAATTCACCAGCCACTCCATAGAAACTCTGTGGGGCATTTCTACTGTGTCCTGTAGGGTTGCCATGAGTTGGAATTGACTTGACGGTAGCAGGTTTATACATATATACATATATACATAAACACACACACATTTATGTCTGAAAGTATTTTTATATCTATTTCTTTATACCAAAGACCAATGCTTCCAATTCTCACTCAAATTCAGTGTTCTTTTTAGTTTTCTTCTTTTTCACCACCCTCTCTGACACTAAAAAGGGTAACTCTGATTTTTCTTAGTGTATTTATCTATTTTTTTAAGGTACCCCACCCATGGATGACTAATTTTCCATCAGTACAATCAATTCCTCCTCCAAGTGGATGTCTCATCTCATGCTGGCTCCGACACCCCCTGCATGCAGCTCTCCCATTTAGATGTTCTCCTCAGTCTGACACGTTATGCTGGGCTGTCTCTCTTCCTGGAGGCCCTCTTTACTACATTCCAGCTCTAAAATCCTTGCCAGGCTTCTTCTGTGTGGCACAACCCCTTCCGCACATAGGTTCTGACACCCTGGACTGTGTCATCCCAGGACACAAGTATCATACTCACTCCTCTGAGACTCCAAACTATCATACCAATATCACCCTCCCGTTGAAGGATGTGCTCCTCATCCCACCTGGACTCTGATACCCCATGGTGGGCTGCTTCACCCCACCCCATCTATCTTACAACTTGACCATGCTCTGATACAACAAATAAGGGTGCATATCCATACGGATGCCCTCTTCATTGGCTTGGGCTCTGATTCCTGGTTAACAGGCCATACTCACGCCATCACGGACATTCACCCTCCTGCGCTCCTTATACTTCTCAGGTTCAAACACTCCATACCAGGCCAGGACCGTCTGGTAGATGACTTACTCACCATACTCAGGCTCCTACCTATAGATTTAGGCCTCCACCTCTGCCATCCCCACACCTTTCTCTCCTCTAAAATTCCTACATCACTTTTCCCGACTGTCTTAGTCTGGGTTCTCTAGAGAAGCAAAACCGGTAAAGCCTATAAATATATATATATAGAGAGAGAGAGAGATTTATATGAAGGAAAGAGCTCACTCTATTGTAGAGGCTGGAATGTCCCAAGTCCATGGATCAGAATAGAGGCTTCTGATTTACATAGCCACAGGGGCTGGCAAACCCCAGATCAGCAGATCAGAAAGCAGGACTCTTGCTTACAGGCTGTGAAGATTGGCAGATCCCAAGACTGGCAGGTAATTTGCTGGCTCAAGTCCCAAGAACTGGAAGAGGCAGCTGCAGGGTCCAGACAGGGCAAAAAGCCAGAAAGCCCACTTATATTGGGATACAGGCTACACACCCAAGGAAACTCCCTTTCAACAGATTGGCTACTCACAGCAGATCCCATCATGAGGGTGATCACATATGAACACTGAAAATCATGGCGCAGCCAAGTTGACACACTATCTTAACCATCACACCCACTTAGTGTATACAAGATTGAAATTTTCAGACAGAGAAGGGAAGGGAAAGAGGAAGATGAAGAATTTAAAATAGCTTTAAAAGTATGAGCTTCCTAAAGTTTCCTTTTTAATCTACCGCTCTTCTCCTTTATTCATACTCCTCAGACAAGGATGAAGAGGAGTTCTCATCTATTTTCAGTGTTTCAGTACTTATTCCATTTACTAACGAATCTCCAAACTAAATTGTTAGGTAGGACTTCATTACCTAGGCTTCACTCTTTTAAATGCAAATGTCAGCTTAACATCTCTTGTCTAGAAATCACAGGCACATTTTATCTTGTTAATAATTAAAATCACTATCTTCCCCCTAAATTATAATCTCAGTTGTTTCCTATTTCATAGTGTGCAAACACCACATAAAAAGTCACACAAACTCTGTGATTCTATGAGCCATCACTGACAAGTTCAGCATTATCTATCTTCACCCCTGTAAAACAAGGAAAGTCCCTGGTGGTGCAAACAGTGAAGTACTCAGCTACTACACAAAAAGTTGGTGGTTTGAATCTAGTCAGAGGTGTCTTAGAAGAAAGGTCTGGTGATCTACTTCTGAAAAATTAGCCATTGAAAACCCTACGGGGCCCAGTTCTACTATGACACACATGGGGTCACCACGAGTCAGAACAGACTTGAAGGCAATTGGGTTTTTATAGAACAAGGGTCTTCCTGTTTTACATGGTTTTACTTGGTTTTGTTTTAATCCATATCCATTCTCTGTTCCTATATACAGCCTTCTAGGGCAGGAAAGGAGCCCTTGTGGTGCTGGGCAGCTAACAAAAAGGCCGGGCAGTTCGAATCCACCAGCTACTCCTTGAAAACCCTTTGGGACAGTTCTACTCTGTTTTATAGTATTGCTGTGAGTCAGAATTGACTTGATGGCAACAGGTTTTTTTTTTTTTTTTTTTTAATGGCAGGATAATTAGCCAAGGACAAGTGGCAAAATCGTGACTTAAATCCGGATTTAACTAGTGCTAATTACTGAACTTTTGTAAATTACAGTGTGCTGTCACTGCTTTTCTTTGGACATAATAGACTCTCTAGCTTTATCTCTTAATGTTTTCTTCCTCACATTTCAGGCTTAAAGAAATTTAATCGCTTACAGTTACATGTACACGTGATATGAACATCACATTTGGTATACCTTTCTCGTCTCCCTTCATTCCTATGGATTTTTACATCTAAATATAAGGATTACTTTCTCCAGAAATTACCCTTGTAATTTGAAAAATAATATCACTTGTATTTAAAAAATAATAATAATTATGCATTTAAAACTAATAATTTTTATGTATTTAAAAAATAATGCCACTTGTATTTACTGTATTGTTTTATAATGACTGACTGTGTTTCCTTTCTCCAAGAATATTCTGTGAACTTCTTGAAAGTGGGTTGTAATATAGAACCTTACCTAATTCTTTTAATCTGGCCATTGGAAGCCCTGGTGGTATAGTGGTAAGTGCTACGGCCACTAACCAAAAGGTCAGCAGTTTGAGTCCTAGGCACTCCTCAGAAACTCTGTGGGGCTGTTCTACTCTGTCCTATACAGCCACTATGAGTCGAAATTGGCAATGAGTTTTTTTTTTTTTTTTAATTAATCAGGCCATAGTTAAAACTCTGGTTTGTGGTAGATTATGGATGAATACTTTGTGAATAATGTGTTCTCTAGTATATTTCACACTCAATATTTCTGTTTCTTGCTCTTTGTTCTTTTTTTTTTTTCACATTTGACTACTTGGCTAGACTAATCTTTCAGTTTTAATGACCAGTTTAATCTAGGTTCAGGTTGGTCTGTTTTGTTCGAGTGTAGCTCCAAAATATTTAACTCTCCAAGTCCTTACTTCTTGTTGTACAGGTTTAGTGTGTAAACTTTTCACTGCTTCTTTAAGTGAGAGGTGGATTTTATCTGTGGACAAATTAATAAATGGTTATATATTATTTTCTGTGACTTTGAAATAAATGAGTAAATTTTTAAGATGAAAAGATGGCTGCTATTGCAGTGCCTTGATGGAATTGAATTAATTTATTTCATTTAATTTCAATTTTAAAATAAGCATGTTACAAACAAGAATGGTATGTTTTATTAGTATCTCTCTTTTGACAGTTATTATTTGTATAATCTCATTTAATTTTCATGACAAACGTCTGAAGCTTTTACTACTGTCACTGCTATTTTTGAAAAGAGGAAACTGAGCCTAGAGAAGTAAGGTTATTTGATCGGAATCACATAATTATGATTCAAACCCAGAATTACCTGGCTTTAAAGTCCATGCTTACATAAACGTTACTATGGCAGACAACTCAGATTTGTGAGGACAAAACACATGTGATTGAGTCTGTATATTACTATTATTTTACACAGAAGATTAAGTAGATCAAATATGTTAAGGTTGCCAGATTAGCAAATAAAAATACAGAAAACCAAGTTATACTGCTTGAGATACACTTGTACTAAAACCTGATTTGCTGTTTATTCAAAATTGAACCTTAAATGAACATCTTGCATTTTATCTGACAGTCCTAAAATAAATACCAATGAACAGGTGGCTCAGGGAATACCCATCATTAGAGTTGTCAGTGTATGAGAACACGGTATTAGTAGAGCAGATACTTTTACATTAGTTAAAATTACTGGGTGTCTTCAAATATGATGTACAGAAGCAAGAAAGATGGGAAGAAGGAAACAAAGAACGAAAGAAAAGGAGGAAAACAAAAATTAAAAGAAGAGAGCTTAAAGGAGCCACAGAGAGAGAGAAATGAAAGTAAGGGGAATAACTGAAAATAAATTTAAGAAATGTATTCAGTGTTCACACTTAGAAACAATATTGTTTCATGTAACTTTGATCCCTGCAAATGTTTAATTAATCATAAACTTGAAAAAATTCAGCCCATCTCTAAACTGAATTTAAGACAAAACTCAGAATTCCCATGTTCCTACCATGTCCTTGGAGATTATTGCTTATAATTTCAATTGATATCTTTATTCATTGTGCCTTGCTACCTACTGTTTTGTTATTCGGATGATTCCAATTCTCCCATTTTGAAGGAGCTTGAGTCATGCTTACGTATGTCTTTCTGTATGCTTACGTCTCAGCTTAAGGTCTTAGAGTTATTACTGCTCAGTGCTTTTATAGCCAAATACTAGATGCCTTGAGTGATTGTCGATAAATCATCTGTTTTATACCTTGTGAAAATTAGTAATGCCTTATTTTACACATTTAAACTCACAAACACCTATTTATAAGGTATTATGTACACAGTCCTCTGCTAATTTAGACCACAGAACAATCTTTGTTTAATGTCATTATTTAATTTATTAGAATGTGTCAACTTCTCAATTTTGCTATGAGCCTTACAAAGGTAATTTAACATTTCTTATTGTAATCAAAGTATGGATTGTCTTTTTTCTTTTTCTTTCCGAAAAAAAAAAAAAAAAAAAAAACAGCTTAATCTTGTAATAAGATTGTTATAGATTAAATTGTGTCCCTCAAAAATGTGTTGTAAATCCTAACCTCCTTACCTGCAGGTATAATGCCATTTGGGAATGGGTTTTCTTTGTTGTATTAATGAGACAGTATTAGTATGGGGTGCGTCTTTAATCAATCACTTTTGAGATATAAAAGAGATTAAACAAACAAACCAGAAAAGCAGATATGGAGGAAAATAGATGTCATACTACATGAAGATCACCAAGGAGCCAAAGAATAGAAGCCGAAGAGACAAAGACCTTCCCCCAGAGCCAACGGAGAAAGAAAAACTTCCCTTAAAGCCAGTATACTGAATTTGGATTTTAGCCTTCTAAACAGCAAGAAAATAAATTTCTGTTACAGCCATCCACTTGTGGTATTTCTGTTATAGCCACACTTGGTAATTAAGACAGGAATAATAGATTATTTCTGTATTTTTGCTTTAAAATAACTAAACATTAATTATTAGAAAAATGTTAAGAGAAAAATTAGAAATTGAGAGTATAGAATTAAAATACTCTGTAATGTTAGGGCGCAAAGAACAGCAAACCTATGCGAATGTGTTAAGATTGTAATTCTAGAATTTCCATCAGCTGTGTGATCCTAAATCAGTCACTTAACATCTCTGGAGCTCTGTTCTTGTATCTATGAATCAAGATTTTTAAAGTAATTGATTCTACATTTTCTTTCCATCTCAATTAGTTTTGTGATTTTTAAGGATAAAATGATTATCCCTTTCTTGATTTATTTTGATTTAAACCAGTCAATGTAGATGATTTAGGATTTTACACGTATTAATTTTAATTGTGAATTTACCCATTGTATCTTGTAGTACCAGTTGCAGTCCGTTCCATTCTGACTGATGAAGACCCTGCGTGTCAGAGTAGAAACTTTACTCCATAGGATTTTCAACAACTGATTTTTCAAAAGCAAACCACCAACCCTTTCTTCTGAGGCACCTTTAGGTGGACCGAATCTGCAACATTTTGATTAAAAACCATGTTAACTGTTTGCAGTGGTGTTTCAGAGGTAGAATTCTTGCCTTCCATGTGGGAGACCCCGGTTCCATCTCAGCCAATGCACCTCGTGAGCACCACCACCCGTCTGTCAGTAGGGGCTTAAATGTGGCGATAATGCTGAACAGGTTTCGGTTGAGCTTCCAGACCAAGAAGCACTAGGAAAAAAGGGCTGGTGACCTACTTTCAAAAAAAAAAAAAAATTCGAGGTCTTGTTTTGTTGTGTATAGGGTCACCGTGAGTCGAGAGCCGACATAACAACACCTAACAAATCTTGTAATCTTCAGTAATGCAAAATAAATTTAATTGAGTAGAGACCTGGGAGAATCCTTTTACATTTTCTGACTTTCAGTTCCTGTATCCTTTAGTAACTTTGGTTGTCGTGAAGTCAGGCATTCAAGTTCCCTTCTAGACCAATAAATAAAATAGGCAAAGTATGTAGCTGCCAAGTCACCACTTTATTTTGTTATGTATAGACACAGTCACTAACTGCAAGCACAACATGAAAGAAATGATCCACACCGAGCTGATGTGGGTGACCTTAAACCTGGGGACACTGCATTCTCAACAATGAAAACTAATTACCTTGGGGTTCGTGAATTAACTACAGGGTAGCGACGCACACTAGTAGACTCTCGATTTAGACATGGAAAACTATGGATGGTACAGTGTTTGTGCACTGGCCAAAGAAAATCATTAGGTATTACCATAAAACTTCCCCAGTCCATAAAAAAGCTACTATGTTATTTTTGCAGACAACGACATCATCCCATATTTTTTCCTCTGTATTTTATGGCATGGAATACCTGTATGGCTCCATGTATATTTAAATCTCATTTCTTAAAGATGCCCTCCCCCCGGGTCTTTATCTTTTGAAGATACTTCATCTCATAGTGTCAGTGTTTCAAAATAATCAATGTTTCAAAGCAAATCATTCTCTGCTTTCCCTACGAAGTGTTTCAGAACAAAAGAAAAATGCCTTTTCTGTTCAATATAACCTCATTGTGATGTTTGTAAATTAGCAATGAGATTTATATTCTAAGATTTATTTGTTTATTAACTCAATAATTGTCATGTTGGCATAGCTTCCTTTCAGGAATGTTCTCATTTTCTTTTGAAAAATTTTGACAAGGACTTTTTCATAATATAGGAAATATAACAAAAATCGTTTTGGTAAACTATTGTTTTCATTAAAGTTTGCTGGTCCTATTCTATTCTATGGGAACATTCGTGAATCCAGTAGCTCAATAAATCTCTCAGTGTAAGTAATTAGATGTCACACTTTAAAAACTCTTGCCGTCATTATTTCTGTGATTCTGACTCTGAGAACAGCTTTTTGTGCTAAATATCAATACAGTTGAAAATCTTCATTCCTGAAGGCAACATTTTTTTTTTTTTGTCTTTTAAATAAATGATAAAAATTTTAACATCATCAGTATTTCTTTTCCAAAATGTTATGGAAATATTATTGGATAAAGCCAGTGCAAATTTTGTTAAACACTGCATTGTCTTCAATGTGTAAGTTACCATCTGCATTCAACCAAACCAAACCCATTGCCGTTGAGTCAATTCTGACTCAGTGACCCTGTAAGGCAGAATAGAACTTCCCTGTAGGGTTTCCAAGGCTGCAAATCTTTACAGAGGCAGACTGCCACATCTGTCTCCTGCAGAGCAGCTGGTGATCCATTTGCTGACCTTTCGGTTAGCAGCTGAGCATTTAATCACTGCACCACCAGGACACTTCACCATCTGCATCAGTTAAGATTATTTCAGAAAAGCCTTTTTTTTTTTTTCTTTATCTTATAGAAGTCCAAGTCTTTTATGGAAGTGATGTATTAGACGACATCTCTTGTGCCTCAGTTCATCTTTTCAAAGCATGAGGTTACTCTATCTGTTGTGATGGTAACCAGTTGTGTGCTTACAAAACTAGCCTTAGCTGTAATTAACATATTTTTCTCTTTTCTAATATATTCCGATGAATGCATAAACTTGAAAATGTGAGGGAGCTAACACTCAGTGCAGGCAAATATTGTAAAATAATGGTTGGGATTATGCCAGTATTTTCTGTTCCTCAGGGAGAAGCATCAAAAGAAAATCCAGTATGGCTCCTTTGTGTTTTGCTTGAATCTCATTTGTTCCTAATGATGATCAGATTGATAACCCACCATTTCTTTCTTTCTTCTCTCTTTCGTCCTTCCAGTTACCCCCTCTTGTTTCCAAGGATAACATGCCAAGAAAAAATACATATGTCCCTTTTCTTAGGCTCAGGTTTTTGGAGGCAAGTAGTCCCAGAAAACAATTGTATGATAACATTGTAGAATTGGATCAATCAAAGATAAAATTGTGATTATATACCCATTGATAATTATAAAATGGTTGGGGAACTCCCTAGTATGCAGCAACATTACAATTATTAACATATGCGTTCGTGGTACAGATTGGAAAGTGATGCAGGTCAAAGGTTGGCTTATGCAGTAGTGTTGGCACTAGTACAGGCATGGAGGAATTGGTAATGTTAGATTATGGAGATGAGTGGGTTTTGTTAGTTGTTGTTATTACATCCCACTGAGTCAGCTCCAACTCATAGCAACCCTATGTACAACATAATGAAACACTGCCCAGTCCTGTGCCATCCGCACAAGCCTTGCTATGTTTGAGCTCATTGTTGTAGACACTTTGTCAATCCATCTTACTGAGGGTTTTCCTCTTTTTCACTGACCCACTACTTTACCAAACTATATATATATACACACACACACACATACACATACATATAATTGACTCAGGTCAGCTAACTTCTAATTCAAGTCATGAAATGAAAGTAAGAAAGCACTATAGAATTGTTTAACAAGACTTATATTTAGAACAATTGCTGGACAGATTGTGCAAAAAATCTGGTCAAGGGAGTAATTATAAAGTTAGCAAAACTGCAAAAAAAAAAAAAAAAAAGAAACTAAATGCTATGATAGGAAAAGTCTGAGTCAGTACTATTTGGGTTGGTGCCATTTTGATGGATGATTCTGAACATATTGAAATTCCAGAAGCACAGTGCATGTTCAACCACAGTTGGAATCCCTGTCAAAGATCTCATTATGTTCTTATAAAAGAGACACAGGGTAGAGCAATATGAGTTATATGCTTTAAAAAATGAGAAAATATCAAGAGAAATTTCTCACCCAGGGTTATTTTTTAAGACAATTTTTCAAACCCAGATTCTATTCATAGATGGGAAGAGTAGAAGCACTTAAGAATGGATTCTGCAAAACTGTTGCAAGTTTCTTCAATGAATATCTCCTACTGTCCCTCAAAGGGATCTGTGGTCATTAAAAAAAAGTAATTTATGTACTATCCTGTGGTTTATATCCCTAACACTCTATACACCCCTACTTTGAAGCTTTTCTCTTGATGTCATCAAATGACCACTATTTTATTAAACCCAATAGATCTTTTTCAATCCACGTTCCAATTAAAACAGTTGCTCTCTCCCGT